>NW_017256006.1:0-567 GCF_001594055.1 Mycetomoellerius zeteki
TTTATAATATGCTACATCTCCTTCTATTACCTTCTAAAAATTATTTAGAGGCCGGAACTCCGTCTAAAAATGATTGTGGAGCATAGAACTCTGCTAGAACTGACGAGAACGTTCGTTAAAACTGCTATAAGCAGTCAGCACGTCACTTTCTGCAGAAGTATCGAGCCGTTTTCTATATATAAAATTTCTAAAAATTGGAAATTGTTGGAATTTTGTTTTCAAAATGCATATATTAGTAGATTTTTAGTAGAACTATCGGGAACTATTGCTAAAAGTGCTAATATTTATCGTTTTCTTGTATTTTAGAGGAAAATTGTCGAGTTTAGTGGAAAATTGTCATGCTCGATTCGCGAAGTTAGCACGCTATATTTTCAAATTTGTTTTTTTTATATAAAAAATGCGGAATTTTTTTTTATTTTTATGTAGAACTGTAGAACTATGAAAAGTGCTACTGGAACTGTCATGATTTTTTTTATATTAATAGAATGTCGTGCCAGCTTCACAGATCCACGAATTTAATCGTCGTCGCCGTTCGCTCATTGACGAAAGTCGTGAAGGTCGTCCAAA
>NW_017256007.1:0-286 GCF_001594055.1 Mycetomoellerius zeteki
CGGAGTGAATTTTGGAACGCACCCCTGGAGGGACAATACCAGGCAGCGCTTTGAAAGCGTCGCCACTAGAGACCCTCTAATAGAGACCGGACGATCTTGTCAGTTTTCATTGGTTGAGTAACAATATGGCGGAACCAATTGATGCTTTCATATCCCTACTATTAGCGCGCGGTAAGATTTGGAAAGGAAACAGACATCATTTACTTTTTAAATGAAATAATTATTAAAAAGATAGAAAATACAGTTTATACATTATATATTTATTACAAAATAATGTGATTACTTA
>NW_017256007.1:3266-8642 GCF_001594055.1 Mycetomoellerius zeteki
AAAATAAAAATTACGTTTAAATACTACATACAGAATTTGTATACAGTATCTAAGAAAGTTCGCCTGGGAAAGTAAAATGAGCTTAATGAGTTACCATGTATATCGCCATTTTGTTACAAACCAAAGATTGTCCGGTCTCTATTAGGCCGGAATCAGACTACGCATTAAAGATTGAGACCGAAGATTGAAGATTGAAATTTGACCAATGAGGGCAAAGGAATTTTAGCTCCTGTTGGGTGCGTTCAGCAGAACGTTTGTTTTGCAACTGTTGTAAGTTTCCTTCGCGCTAATTGGATCATACTTTTAGATCTAGAAGAATGGTCCTATCTCAGCAGACAATCATAAAACGGTTGCTAAACTGTTGAGTCTGCTGAACGCAGCCATTGTTTTGATTGGTCAAATTTCAATCTTTCAATCTTCAATCTCAATCTTTAATGCCTAGTCTGATTCCGGCCTTAGAGGGTCTCTAGTCGCCAAGAGGGGAGTTTGGACCACCTGCGTTGCAGTCCATTCAACGTCAAGCTAACTGATTGGTTCATATTCATGGATCGATAAATAAGAACTAATCGCTCGGTGAGTAGGCTGCATTCCAAAACCCATTTTAAAAAAAGTGTTGCAATCTTTTAGGTCCTGACTGTATATACATACAATGGCCTGGTTTATACCGTACACTTAACCTATAGGTTAAACAAAGACAGCTATCGTATAGGTCGCGGACTAAGCGCATGATGTAAACCAGACCAGTTGCTTTGTTACAAACGATCAGCTGCGGCACAGTATATACAGTAGCGCAACTCTCTGTCGGCACCTTTGATGTTAGTGTTGGCAAAAATGGAGTGCGCATGCGCGAAATCAGTAAGTTCCCCAGTAACGCCATCTAAACTTCTATCTCACTTGCTCTTTAGTTTCCTTTTTCTCTCTCTTTCTTTCTAGCTGCTCTAGTTCATTTGTATGTACAGCAAATTAATTAAATGTAAAAAACTAAAAGAAATACATTAATAATTGTAATGTATTGCAAAATAAAAAAAAAGACACAAAAATAAGAAAATATTAAATTATATAAGTATGGTATAAATATTAAACTGTAAAAATATAATTAATGATCGGTACACGATGCTTGTTTTCCTGCTAAATTGCTTGCGTTTTTTAAAATTATTAGAATTGTACCATGCAGAATTAATGCAGATTTTCTAGCTCAAATGTAAGCAATTCAACAGAAAAATACAAGCATCATGTTCCGCATGTTTAAAATATTAATATAAACAATAAAAGGTAAAATTTAATGTTATACAGATTTCGTTTCAGAAAACAATTACTATAATTGTTGTAATTATAAAAAGTATCTAATAATAATTTTATTAAATTAAATATAATAATTTTTATGTGTGTGTGTGTGTGTGTGTGTGTGTGTGTGTGTGTGTGTGTGTGTGTGCATCTAGAATAAAAATAATCAACTAAAAATGAGATAAAAGAAATTTTAAACTTAATATAACAATAATTCAGAAAACGAAAGTTTTTTCAATATTATGTATATTATAAAATAATATTCTAACACACAATTCCTCCAAATTGGAGCTTTCCGAATATAAACTGTCATAGGTACATAAACGAAAACATTTAAATGGCTCTGATAGAGAGAACAGAAAAAGGAAGAAGTGAGATAGAAGTTTAGATGGAGTTACTGGGAACTTACTGATTTCGCGCATGCGCGCTCCATTTTTGCCAACATAAAATCAGGAGAGTTGCGCTACTGTATATACTGTGGCTGCGGGCCCGATATTCCTGGTCTTGATTGGTGACCGCTCACTAATTAGCAAGCGAATCCCATTTGCACATCTCTTATAATGTAGGACTCTAGTCAATACAAGTATCATCGGCTGCGTTCAGCAGACTCAACAGTTTTGCAACCGTTTTATGATTGCTGCTGAGATAGGACCATTCTTCTAGATCTAAAAGTATGATCCAATTAGCGCGAAGGAAACTTCCAACAGTTGCAAAACAAACGTTCTGCTGAACGCAGCCATTGGCTGCGTTCAACAGAGAAAACTAATCAGTTAGCGCTTAGTGATCCTTTAATACGATTGGTTCCTACACTTAGATTTTGCGAAGAACTAAAGGCAAGAACCAATCATATTAAAGAATCACTAAGCGCTAACTGATTAATTTTCTTTGCTGAACGCAGCCATTCTATTCTTTTTGATATTCCGAGAGTGGCTGCGTTCAGCAGAGAAAACTAATCAGTTAGCGCTTAGTGATTCTTTAATATGATTGATTCTTGCCTTTAAGTTCTTCGCTAACTCCAAGTGTAGGAACCAATTATATTAAAGAATCACTAAGCGCTAACTGATTAGTTTTCTCTGCTGGGGGTTGATTGTGTATCTCGAAATATGGTGAAAATTACAAAAGTGAGCAAATTCACTAGAATACTCATAATTTAATTGGTCAATAACTAGTGAATTTGCTCACTTTTGTAATTTTCACTTCATTTCAAAATACTCAATCAACTCCCTGACCACATCCAATGACAAAGATAGAACGGCACTTGTGTCGACTAGAGTCCTATTTTATCAGAGAGGCGCAACCGGCTTAAGTCAGTATGACAAAGGTACTAGGGAGGGTACTAAATATGGCTGACATGTTATGAAACTGCCTTCAAACTGTCAAACAAGATAAGACAAAGTAATATCAAATTATATTTAAATGAATCGTATCAATTCTTTAGAGGGAATATTTATGTATTAATAAGTCAGTTGATTAATTGTCATTATAATCGCTTTTGCGTATCACCATAACCTCTTAATTTGTACTGCTGTTAACGGAGTAAAAACTTTACTCGATGGTAAAGATTCTCGATAAAATTATTCCTGAAATTAAAAAAAATATTTGCATTACTCAGATAAATAATTCTGTATGATACGTAGAAGAATTTCATATGGTTTAATCTATGGAGTATTCCAACTGTTTGAAATGAAGTAATTTTAAAGTCATTTGTGATTGCTTGTTTGTAAATTAAAACAGAAATGTTTGAAGATAAGATATTGTATAATTGCAGATACGATTGCAGTATTATGTTCTTATATTCAAGAAACATTGAAAAAAATGATAATTGTGAAGCATATGGTATATATCTATTGTTAACGAACAAGTAATCAGGGCTTTTGTATAATACCAATAATAACAATTTAGTCAGCATGGAAACTGTTCAAGAGCAAGAATGAGATAGAGTGAGATAGAATGTATAGAATAAAATGAAATAGAAATATGTCACTAGTACTATAAATGGCTGCCAAGTCATGTGATTGCAACAGCGAATCAGAATGCGTAATACCGGTTGCGCCTCTCTGATAAATCTAGGACTCTAGTGTCGACTTATATCATCATGACTGCGTTCAGAAATATCACCTGAGTACCCCTGTGTATTATTTTATCCTTGTTGTTCACCCAATAAACAAGGATAAAGCTAATTCTACATTAGTTGCATCGCAGCGTCGCAAGCGTTGCGGTCCAATAAATGTCAAGCTAGCTCGACTCTGATTGGACTGCAACGCTTGCGTCGCTGCGATGCAATCAATGTACAGTTCGCGCAATTAATGCCTTCCACCTCTGTTTTGAGATTGCGCGTTACCTTCTCGGTTATTTTCACGTTCATGATCGTAATCAGACGGAATTATCTATAGACATAGTATTACTAGACTGAACATTAGCTGCGTTCGGCAATGTAAATCTGAGATGCGAGCTAGCAGATGGTGAGCTTGATCACGTGATCTTCGAGCAAACCGAGTGCCAAAAATTAATTCCGGACGCATCCGAAGGATACAGAGCTGTCATTTAACGTCATTTAAGGTTATAGCAAATGTTTAGAAGATCCCGGCCGCCTCAAATTTGATAAAAATGCACTCAATCGGTGCGTTTTCGTGTAAAAATAAAGATTTGACAAGAAAAAAAATGTCGCTCTGCCCTGGGAATTGAGATATTAATCATTAAAGTCGACAACTATTCAGGTTAGGAAATCTGTCACAGCAGTGGTTCACTGTTTTAAATACACAAATTTACTGTTTTAGCAGAGTATTTATTTTTAATACAGAGAATTTGTAGCGTTACTTATGAGTAACCTATTTCAACTGCGTGGAAGAGATTCGGGTGAAACTTGGCGAACGCGTGCGCCGATCAGGGGGTCGATTGTGTAACTCGAAACGAGGTGAAAATTACAAAAGTGAGCAAATTCACTAGAATATTCATCGTTTAATTGGTCAATAACTATTGAATTTGCTCACTTTTGTAATTTTCACCTCATTTTAAGATACACAATCGACTCCCAGGACCTCTGAAAAGGTTATGAATTCAATTTAGGCGCGAAAACTTGCATTAGCTCCACGAGCTCGATCTTTGAATCCAGAGTGGATTGAGGAGCTCGATTAGCTCTAGAAATGTTAATACCGAACGTAGATGAGATGACATGTAGCAGAAAGATACGAGTTGCCGAACGATTTGCGAGGTGAAAGAGCAAACGAATGCCTCTGATTTGCAATGCCAAACGCACCTATTTATTGTTGGAAATTCAAGAAGTGAGAGTAGACCCTGCGTAGAAAAGGAGGTACTGATTTTGGTTTTTGCGTTCTCTCTCGTTTTATGCATGCGTCTACTAAAAAAAGGGGATCGAAAGAGGTGATGGGAGAAAATAACAGTATCGCAATCGTCGTGACTCTCGCCGGCGAGGTCATTTACAATTTAGAAGAGTTCTGAAGAACCACTCGACCACGGCGGACGCGTTTCGGATCGGGTGCTGACAATCGTATATTTTTGAAAGTGTTGCCGACTTTGACTGTGCTATCGCTTCCTCCCGACGCGTGTCCGCGAGTTGGCTCGTCTCGTGCGTTCGTCCGGACGCGCGTTATTTCGACGTGACGACGTTGTAGACGCAGGCGCCCGGTGTCCGTTCGGGCAACGCCATTTTCGCGGGCATTGCATCACTTTTTGATATTGTAATCCATTAAGACGAGATCTGGCCGTATTGCCTCCGTATACTCCTAAGCGAGGGAGGCAGGAGCCATTAATTAAGAAGAAGAAGAAGACAATTTAGAAGAAGACGAAGTACGACGCATGCCGCGTGGCCCGGTTAGATCTTAGACTTAAAAAGATACGTATTCTTTGTTAAATATAAGATTTTTTAAATCGAAATGTTAATTATCTCTAATTATTATATACACAGATGTGACTAAAATTATAACTTTATATTTTCGTAGAATGGTTAACTGCTGCTTGTGCAAAAAAGAGGCATGTTATTTATTCCGGTAACTTTACAGGTAAGGTTATGGATGCAGAAGTATGGTTTTATTTTATACACTTTATTATATATAAATATATTTCAGTTTGTTG
>NW_017256007.1:8884-9965 GCF_001594055.1 Mycetomoellerius zeteki
TCCAGTCTCTCGCAATCTATTAAATGTCAACATAAACACTCTTCGGTTTGGCACTCTTCTGTTTGGAAATCGTCGTGCATATTCTCGCACCGCCTTTAAAGCATTACCGTTGCAGAAACCGTATACAAAAACCATATCAGCATATTCACTATTAGAATACGTACGCGGCATATTGCAAAAGACAAAATTCATCTACTGTTAAAGGCTTTCAAAGAGCGACTGACAAATTCATAACAGAAAGTGGAAAATGTAATCAAATATGTCGGTGCTAGATATGGCAAGAAATGTAAACATTTTTTTTCGATTTCTCTGAAACGGAGCAAAAACGAGCATATGTCTATAGGACTTTTTTTCTTAGTTTTTTACTCCTCTACACGCTCCCGAAGTTTTGCCATTTAATTTGGAAACACCCTGTATATCTAATTTTCTTTATGTCTCGTTTGAAATGAGCAATTGTTTACAACACAAGCAATTAATTTTTTTTGTAATAGTTCTAACTACAAAACCAGCTATGTACGTAATTACTTGTAAAGTATATGCAGTAAAGCACCAATCGTTTTGCCTAAAATAATCGTGATCCATAAAAATATCTTCTAAATATTGTTCTGATTCAAGATCTGCTTTGTGTTGCTCACCATTTATTTAAAAAACACTTTTTAAATCAGATGTATTTATTAAATATTATATAGTATCTTATTACTATCTTTACTTAATATTATTATGTTTGTGTAAAAATAGACGGAATTGCAGTTTTCTTCAATCTTTTTGAAGGATTTTGAAAGCATAATATCACAAATATAATAATCATCTTCTGTGAAATGATCACTGCAAATTCTTTTATTCTCGTAAGCGTATTGATAGTATAACCAATGCTACGAAATTTTTCTCATCTTCAGTATTTCCTGGGAACCTAAAAATACATTACATTAGTATCATAAACTAAAGTATTTATATACATAATAAAGGCTTATAAATTTTAGCTTATAAATTTAAAACTTTACCTGTGAAATTGTCATGAGAACAAAAGACAATAATCTTTCCGGCATACACAGCACACTGGACGCGGAAACGCTTGCCGCGC
>NW_017256007.1:9979-22036 GCF_001594055.1 Mycetomoellerius zeteki
GTAGCCAATAAGCTTACAGTTCCTAACATGTTCATTGGTTACCGCGTCGCATTTTGCCGCGCGGTAAGCTTTTCCGCGTCCAGTGTGTAGGAGCCATAAGTCATCCTACGCAGTCTATAAAATTACAATTATCATTTTAATTTTAAACATAAATCTCATGTTTAACAAACGATACGTACTTTTATACTTACAACACAAAAAGCATATTTAACAAAGAATACGTACCTTTTTAAGTCTAAAGCCTTGTGTCCACGATGCTAGAAATTGGTCCGAGATCTCGGAGAGAGAAAGAATTAACCAATTACATTTAAACAATTTAGTCACATGATCAATGCGATTGGTCAGTTCTTTCTTCATCCGAGATCTCGGACGGATTTTTAGCATCGTGGACACTGGGCTTAAGATCTAACTGGGCCACGGCATGCGTCGTACTTCGTCTTCTTCTTCTAAATTGTAAATGACCTCGCAGGCGAGAGTCACGACGATTCCGGTACTGTTATTTTCTCCCATCACCTCTTTCGTCCCCTCTCTCTAGTAGACGCATGCGCGAAACGAGAGAGAACGCAGAAACCAAAATCAGTACGTCCTTTTCTATGCAGGGTCTACCCCCATTCCTCGAACGTTCAGTCTAGAGATACTATGTCTATGGAATTATCGACAATACACGAGTTTCTCCAATCTCTATTGGCTAGTTTGGTTTGTCCGACTACGGCCATGAACATGAAAACAACCAAGAAGATAAACGCGATGTCTCACTAGTGGACGTGATATCATAGGCTGGGAAGGCATTAATTGAGCGAACTGTAGAACCAGCTTAAGGTGATACACGGGGCACTCAGGTAATATTTCCGAACGCAGCCCAAATGGAAAGTACCCTATGTCTTTGGTTGGTACTACACTTTCTTCACTAGCAGTTAGCATCGTTAGCACCTGGCAACACTGGCCTAAAGTGAAGTAGTGAAGCCAACATGGTGATATCTATAACCTAAACGACGATTTGTATAATTTTTTACTATTATTCAACAGTTTAGCAGTACGTGATATTGATATTTTATGCTCAAAAAGCAAGATGAAATAAATGAAATTTATAATCTGTAAAATGACAACGGTTTTCTGAATAATAATAAGCAATAAAGGACATGTAAGCCAACACCTAGCCATTGACTTTCATGCTCCTTACTTCTTATAATTATTATTTAACTTATATTAGGTGCTTTCTTCATTTAATCAGTAGAATTTTGACCCAAGTCGACACACTCAAACCTTCTATTTTTCATGGCATTCTGATTGTAACAACAGAATGACACTTATGCCGATTTATGTCACTAAATAGAAAGTACCCGATAATTATTAATATTTACTTTACGAATGTTGAATAATTATGTTCAATAATTATAATTGCAGATGTAACCTAAGATTATTCATTTGAGGCTATTGCAAATTAATTATAAAAATAATAGCCTTTCTATGGGAAGCAACAATTTAATTATTTTCTGCTGTTGAACAATCCATTAACAAATATGTCTGGAAAAGGGAAGCAGAGCTCTAAGAAAGCTGTCGTTAAAATACGTGAATCTGGAAAGACTGCACAATCTTCAACAATGAATTCGGATGTAAGCTCAGAGATACCGGAACCAACAACTTCTCAATTTCTTCTAAAAACAGTTGATAATAGTCGACATCTGCCAAGATACACTAGTATCTTAAAGCGTACAGCAGAAGAAGGTGTTGTAATGGATGATCTTGATACACTGCAACTAGAGCTTGAGACACTCTTGTCAGCAGTTGTTGTACGGCATCGTACACTTCAAGATGAGATTGCCAGCTTATTTTCGGCGGAAGAACGTAAAGACAGAAGATCAAAGAGCAGTAAGAGCCTCTCTCTACTTGACAAGAAGATACGCGAGGAGAAATTTAAACCAAAGGAGATTAACACTAAAAGTCAGTCGCCTTTACATACAAAACTCTTTAAGCAGAAGACAGTAGGAAGTTCAACCAGTCAGGTAGTACCAACTTTACATGAAATGTCAAGAATTGAAGGATCTAAGTCTGATGTACCAAAATTGCTCTTACCGAAAAATGATACACCCAACAAGTTTTGGGCATCAGTGGATTCCTATTGCACTGATATCATGCCTGATGATATTAAATTATTGGAAGAATTAATTGCTACGCATGGGGACATAAGTGAATTCAAGAAGATTCCTTCTTTAGGCCGTCATTACAGCTTAATGTGGGCACATAACGATTTATTGCAAGAAGAAGATGCATCCAACTCAAACAGAGAGAAGAAGAAGAATCGCACAGATATGTCACACTTGATATCCAAAGGTGATAAAAAGACTAATAGTATTGCAGGACCTCTTACTCAGAGACTGGTTTCTGCACTTTTGGAAGAGAACGTATATGTTGCAAATAATAACATGGAGAACAAATTATTCCGAGATGGAGATCCGCCCGTCTTGAGAGATCTAACTATCCAGAATTCCATGAATTTGGAGTTACGAATGCATAAAGAATTGGTCGAACAAGGTATCTTGGAACCTGATGCACAAAAAAAAAATCAAGAGGATGATGAGATTCTTGCAGAAATTAAAAGATGTCAACAAGAACTTTTTGTATTATCTAATCATAATGTTACGCAGCTGAAGAGATTATTAAATCTGGCCCAGGAAGAGAGCAAGAGGCAAGCATTGAAACGGAAAATTAATGTTGCAGATAATGATGTGATAGAACATTATAAGAAATTGACCTTGGCGAAACAGAGAAAAGTACCATTGACGAGAAAGGATCATGAGAAAGCATGGACATGTCTTCGAGAAAGGGAGAATCTTTTAGAACAATTAAATATTACTAAATAGTTTAAAAATATGTTTTAAATTATGTAATGATTGTAAAAAAATATTTATTGGGATCTTTGATATTTTATGGTTGTAATAATATTATGAATCGTGAATTTCTTATGCTAAGAAATATATAGGTTTAACGGAGTTTATATGGAGAAATCAATGCATAATTATATTATGATAAAAATTAATTTGTGCAACGTAAATATAGTTTAAAAGCTAGTAATGTAATAGTATGTATATACCGAAGTTAAACATATATTTTTCTTCGGCATAACATTACGAGATTAAATTTATTTGTAATACTGAAAAAACTCCAAGTTTGAACAATTTGATATAAATATAACAGAATCCTTTTTCCGAAAAATTTATTTAAACTTGTGTAAATTAATTTGATAATACATACAACATTTGATTGGTTGTCTCCCCTCTACTGCCATTATGCTCAAGCTTCTTGCAGCGAGATAAGAATTTTCACATCCTGTGAATCGTTACACAAAACGCGACAAAGTTTATTTATTGGCAAAGTCTATCATTATTAGATGATTGATGGCAATAATTTGATGATAAAAATTAAATAATCTGCCGTATAAATATTTCAGTTTAAAAAATCTTTATTTAGTCACAAGTAGCATAACATTTCTAGTAGGTCTGTTGCACTATCATTGTATTTTATAAATATTAAAAATAAAAAAGAAACAGGAATAATCCAAGGAGCCAAATTGGATTTTGATTGGCTTGTTTTATATTATAAGTTGATTGTACAGGATGTTTCCTTCAATTCAAGCATTTAAAATTTTTGTTGTTTTCATTAATGATAAAACATGAAACAGAAAAATTGTTTCGGAGGAACTAATATTATCATAAAATATTAACATATTTTTTTCATACTTATTATTTTACATGAGTTCAATATTACTTTCAGATAGAATTCTATGAATTTTTCACATTATATGACTCTCCTTTAGTTATTCTGCAAATATAAGTACTAAATAAAATTATCAAGAAATCAATATAGTTTAAAAGATATTTTATATTTTATTTTAGCATTTTATTTGTCAGAATATGCTAGAATATATAGTATAAAATATTTTGTGAATTATTGATTTTTCGATAATTCTACTTTGACACTTTCATGTGCAAAATAATAAAAGGAATTATATTGTGTTAAAAAAAATCATTTTATTTAAAAAAATTGAAGTGCGCTCTTGACATCTTATAAAATGATAAGCATGCAAAATTACATTGCCTATGATAATATTTCTCTCTTTGAAACAATTTTTCCGTTTAGTATTTTATCATATTATATTAAAAACAGAAATATTTTAAATGCTTTAGTTGAAGCAAACACTGTGTATAATAATAAAATAAACACTGTAATTTAATGGCACACATTTTAACCTTTAATCAAACCATCTTTAATGCGCTAATAAAAAATTGTAATAGAAATAATAATATAAGTTAATCGTTATATCATCATATTAGGGTGCGTTTCCACTTGCTGACGCTTGCAACGCTCATGGAATCATTTCATCCTAGTCGTTTATCAAATGTTAAACAAGGACAAATAGTTCTCGTGAGAGTGTAAGCGCCAAATGAAACGCACCTCTAATAAAAAAATATAAATAAAACACACTACGCAAAAAAATTAAAAGACATCACACCTATTCCATCCTCCAAAAATATGTAATTTCAAGAGAGAGTGTAAAGATGGAATCACACGATGCTCGATTTCTTGGATAAGCATGCATGCTGCTATGCTTGCTTTGATGCATACAGTCTGACGTTTGACAAATAACTATGAAATTAGCAATTATTTCTTTTGATTGGCAGCGCTCAATGTATGAATGAATTCTATCATACATCAGATCAGAGCAGGCATGACTGTATGTTATCATTCAAGAAATCGAGCTTCGTGTAATTTCATCTTAAAGATGGAACAAGATTTTAAATGAAATCTCTACTTTTTTTGAGAGCGGTAATCTGGAGGCACTGTAATGTCTCAAGAAAAGCGGAGCGTCATATTGATATTACTGAAAAAACATCATACGACGCTCAGGGAACGCAAATTAAAGGTAAAGAAAACAAAAATCATAAATAAAAGATAATAAACAAAGGTAAAGTAATTATTTTTTGAATTTACAATTCATGAAAACAAAATGTCTTCGGACACAGAAAATCGGCAGAAAAGGAAATAATAAAGAAGTACAAGAATTCATGATTTCACGACAAAGATGTTTATTCGGTATTACTGTACAGTTTTTTTTTCTCGTTAAGAATAATTTCAATAACGTGTGTATATGGCGGCATAACAATGATGAATTCCTCGGATGACAAAAAGATCGAAAAATGTACTATGTCACATAGGACACTCTAACACAGTACGTACGTGCGTATATGGGTTTGCGGGGTGAGACTGTCGCTTTCTTTTTTTGTAATTTTAACTTTCAATGTCTTATTCATTTGTTATACTGAAATTCATTATTTCATAACAATGTGAGTTATACGCTACATGAGACAATAGGCCATGAAATTATTATAAACAAGCTGAAGACTTGGATGGAGTTACGGCGGTTCGTACAACGATGTGTGTTATTTCTTCCTCATTGTCGCGCCGTTGCATCCTACCGAATCATGAAAAATCCGAGCTTCTCTAATGATTTCATGGCATCCCGCGCAACCAGAGACAGTCATCGCCTTTACCATAGAGCTAGACGATGCTGTCTTGGCAGTGACGCACTAAAACTATATCAGCAATATCTTATGCAGATATCGTGGCTTAAAAGGCGAATAGAAGCAGAAAAGCCATCATAAGACAAAATAGACCCATGGCTTCGGATAAAGCGAAGCCCAAGATAGCGTATGAGAATAGTTGTTGCTTCAAGGAAGGATTCCTGGCATAACCAATGATCAGCGAACCAAATACAGATCCAATTCCAGCACCTGGAATAGCAAATCATTGACTATTGCAGAATGAATATCTCCCATGACAAAGTGATTTTATTGAGAGGATACGGATATTTGAGTGAATATATATACAATATATTATATAACTATCTACATACACGCATATTACTTAATGAAATATCAGAATAATATAAGGCGAATAAGTAAATATATTTTCCTAATATAACATATATGCAGCAAATAAGATCATGTTATAACTTCACTTCCATGAGAAGGGATGTTTCAGGAAACAGGATTCAAAAGGCAAATAGTATAAGGAACGCTATCATTAAGCAAAAGAGGCCCATTGCTTCAGATAGCGCAAATCCAAGAATAGCATAATTGAAAACTTGCTGTTTCAGGGAGGGATTACGTGTGTAACCGATAATTAAGGATCCGAAAACCAAACCAATACCGACTCCTATAATATATAATTTCTTTAAATATAACGTAAATTTAAATAACAAAATATGATATGCACATGATTCAATAAATTTTTTTTCTATTGTTTACAATCTATTAAAAAGAGATTTAGGTCGGTATTCATAGTTGATTCTTATATTTAAAGAAGTTCTTGTCTTTCTTCCTAATCAATAGACAGTTTAGACACAATATTCGTAAAATTATGTAAAACGATTAAAATAATTATATAAAAATGTTATCAATAATATCTAACTTACTAATGTCATTATACATATTCATTGTTAATTTTATATGTTATTAAATATTTTAAAAATGATAAAATAAACGTTATAAGGTGTTCATTTGACGTTAGTACCAATAGCAGGAAACGAAATAATACGAACATGATATTTATTTATTATTACACCTTAAATATAATAAATTAAGTACAATTAATTAATCTGAATTAAAAATGTATAAATTAACAATTATTATAAATTTATTATAAATTTATCATATTTTTACTTATTACATTAAATGTACATTACCACAGACGCATCGTCCATTTGACAATTGATTTTTTTCATTGAAAAACATAAATTTCTCTCAAATGGTACAGTCAATTTAGATGAAACTTTACCTGAACGAACGTAAGGGTTTACTTTGTAATTATAATCATTTTTTAATTTCTGTCTTATATGGAAAGATTTCAATTTAAGAGAAAATATTTACAGAATAAGGTTATACATTTACTTGTAATGTAAAATTCTACAAATTTAGAATTAAATATCTTCAAAATGGTACAGCAAAAGTCAATGAAATTTTTTCTAGATATTGTTGATATGATTATTTCTTGTATTACATCTATATTATAGACTTGTCTTATATTTCATCAAACGCGAGAGAGAACCTCCTTAAGTATAGTCTTACGATGTCATAAGCCAATCAGAGGACTGCATTATCATCTTGAGATATTACTTAAGATGATCTTAAAATAAGAACGGATTATGAATACCATCCTTAATCTATACTTTTAAAACAGTTTGATCTCTCATTTTAATATAAACAATAAATCTGTGAAGAAAGAAAATTTAATGCATTAAAAAACATTTAAAAAATATATATAAACCGTGACATTAATAACGATGTAACTAATTTTTTAAAATTATATTTGAAAGAAAATTATTCTAATTCAAGGATTCTTATTAATAAAAAAAAAAGTTAGTAGACGTATCATTAAGAATATGTATATTCTTAGACATAATAAGTGTTAAAAAATTAGTATTAAATAGAAAAAAATTGTATGATCAATTCAAATTAATCATTCATAAATAAATATGCCTTATTATTACTGCACAAAATTTTATTACTATATTTTTATTATCTTTCATGCTATTATTGTCAAATTGCATTGATTGATAGTTGATAATTATATAAAATTTTGCAGATACGTACCAGATCCTGCTACTCCCACAGTAGCAGCACCAGCGCCAATAAATTTCGCAGCAGAATCAATGTCACGACTGACTGTAGAAGTTTGGAAGCTACGCGCAATAGGTAACTGCGCCAAAGCAGAGTCAGATATTAATTTACATTTATATATATTCATAATAGAATAATTTTTAACAAGTTTGTTTTATAATTTTAGTATGTTCAAAATTGTAGAAGTACGCCTATATAAAATAGATACTTAAGTGTACAACACGGTTTTGATTTTTCAATTTTACTATAACTAAAGATTAATATAAAATATAATCAATATATTTAATTTGATAATCAATTAATTTATTAATAGCTAATTGAAATATATTTCAACAAAATATTAGAAGTAAGTAAAAAATTGCTTTAAAATATATGCATATATACTTATGATAAATTCGATTAGACACAATCAGTGTACATTAAAGCAGTTGTGCAGACATTGATGTAAAAATGTAGATAAATATCTAATTTAGGTGATACGTCACCGATTTCAATGTCCTTTAAATATGTTGTAAGGGAGAGTATTCTGAGTGATTCCCCACAAGAATTAAGTGGGGGGATGGCATTGATTTAGAAGATATAATAAATTGAAGTTTCATAATAAAGTCCCCAAAGAGTAAAGCATGTCTCAGCAAAATCACACAAATCTGTGATTGCTTGTGATGCTGGCAACTTACCGTAGATTTGTCTTCAACGATTTCGAATATACCGACATTGTGCAACATGCAGTAGCAACATGCAAACAACAATGTGTATATGTATTGCCAGCAGTTTAACAGCAAGATAGCTATGTCAATGTTATCTTGCGTTGTCGGCAATATGACAGCATTGTATGTATAATGCTGAATATTATTATGGCAACATGATGGCAATAGTATGAATTTTGATGATGACTATTTTAAAATTGTTGGCAAATTGCTGGCAAGTTGCTACTCAATGTTATCATATCGTGAAGGCATCAAGTTACCAACAAATGAGGACTCAGTTACTGCAATTCTGATAGCAACACATACTTAGCAAGCAACATGCCAGCAACAAGATAGACACGTTGCTATCTGGAGTCATAATGTTATAACTTTCCACGCGAAGTGACTCCCACCCCACCTTCCTTCCTGCTTAAGGACGCACGACTTCTACGCGAAGCAACTCCCCCCATCCCTCCCCTGCTTCGAGGCGCACAATTTTTCACGTAGAGCGACTTTCACCCCACCTTACCCCCTGCGACTTTCCAAGCTTTACCATATTATTTTGGAAAGTCGAGCACCCGGGGTGAGGTGGGAGTCGCTTCGTGTGGAAGTTGTGCATTCCGAAGCAGGGGGGAGATGGAGTGAAAGTATATTCTTATGCCAATATTATCTTCTATGTATTATAAAATTTTAATTTACCATATCTTCTAAACCAATGCCGTCCCCCACTTAATTCTTGTGGGGAATCACTTAGGACACTCTCCTCTACAACATATCTAAAGGACATTGAAATCGGTGAGATATCACCTAAACTAGATATTTACCAAAATGTATAGTGTGTGTGTGTGTGTGTGCGTGTGCGCGCGTACGCGCGCGCGCACGTGCATGATGAATATAAATATAGAAATTGATTAAACCGTAAAATTCTCGACACTTTATTGTACTGTTTGATAAAATATTTTATAAAACAAAGTATTTGCATTTTACTTTTATACTCTTAAATTAAATCATTGTGAAACAACTTTAATATGCATGAGTGTACAATAGTGTATGCAACTAAATTTGCAAATACTGAATACAAAATATCCAATAATAATTTATAAAATATTCTAATGTTATTAAATTTGTTACAAATTGATCTTCTATTTCTTGATATCTAATTCTATGTAATAAAGTGTTGACATTTAATCCGTAAATTCAATATATAATTATTATACAACTTAGGCCCAGTTCCACAACTCACAGTTAATTCTTAACCGAGATTCAACTTGTTTCTCATCTCTTTCTAGAATTGGAAAGAGACAATGAATAAAATTGAACCTCAATTAAGAGTTAAGTGATTTATGTGAGTTGTGGAACTGGGCCTTTTAGCTATCATCTTGATCACAATATTGGGTGCTTTCCATTTGATGACACAAGTCGACATAAGCGTCATTCTATCCTTCTTGACATTCAGAGAGTGACAAAGATAGAACAATGCTTATGTCAACTTGTGTCATCAAATGGAAAACCCAATGTCTACTTCTATTAATATAGATTAACTTTATAATCTCGGTTTATAATATTTTTCATTCTTTTTTAGTTCTCAGAGAAATAAAAAGTAAGTTTACCAAGATCAAAATTTATCTACATTGATAGCAACAGATATAAGATAATCAACAATAGTAAGCTATACATATATTCTTTCTTATTTTTATATAACAAAGATATAAAATTTTAAAATTATTAATGTCAAGCTGCAAGACTTAATCTCAAACGGCAATACTAGTCACTTATGTAACCTTAATCTCGAAAAGTTATGCAATGTACAAAGAGAAAAAAGAACACTCACCAAACTGACGGGAGTCTGAATTTGATTCTGCCGTAAGTACTGGCTATGGTTGATGACGGCACTGCTTAGTGGCCGCAGATAGGTCTTGGTACCAGAGACCAGCTGTGTATCAGGATAAAAAAAAAGTAAGAAAAGATGTGCAAACACAGTGGAGATTATTACATAATACACGCAGAAACTTTGGTCATGAAATTGTGGCTGAATCGTTTCCCTTCATTTTCTTTTTACTCACGGTGGATTTGGCGACAGGCGCGATGAATCGGCTGTAGGCGTACATGATGACGTTTCCTGTAGTGTGGTGTCTCGCGAAACGCAATATAAGGTACCTGGAAATTGGTACGAAAATACCGACTGTTACAAGATCAGCAGAAAGTACGACCTTTGTGTGTGAAACTGGCCGCAGACAAGACGATCGCACGCGCCGTACAATTGTGAACTTGTCCGCTGTTGAGCGCTGAATATTACGTAACGCACAATCCGTTGTACTCTGTGCGGCTGTGCCGAACAGATTTCTCGCGAATAAGTTTTCAAAGTCGGAGCACGCCTTGGGCAAACTTGAGGCCAATTTCGGATACGCGAATACCGTACGTTGCTTAATCTTGACGATAAATGCCGGGCGCGGAGCGGTAAACTTGTATACTTTATGATAGAAAATGGCCGCACGCGCTCTCCTCTCTTTCTCTTTCTTTCTCTCTCTCTCTCTCTCTCTTTCTCGCTCTCGTTCCACACAATTGACCGACAAATAAAATATGAACAATTGAAACTTATATTCAATTAATTAGCATTCTCGATAAATGACATGACAAAATGTATATACAAGGGGCGAACTTTTTCCATGCAATAAAATGTAAAACGCAAACTATGGACCGTCAAAAGACTTTTACTGACCTGCAGCAGACTGCCACACTTACCACGGAACAAGTGTCGTGTCGGCCTGTGTCGGTCGAAGAGACGATAGATAGAATCGAACCTTGGAATGTTAAAACGAGTATGAGTGGAAGCGAGCGTATACGAAACGCCTGAAGGAGGGGAAAAGTTATCTCGATCGCAGCTACCGACGTACCGATGAAACAAACCGACTTCCGTGCTATAATCTATTCCTATTTGCACCTATTCGCTGTTTCCCTACGTATGTACCCTGACTACGTTTAGGGCGCGTTCACACCTCGACGGAAAAGCAGAAAGCGGAATAGCAGCAGCCAGTCAGAACTCGCGAATATCGACCAACGACGATCAACGACCAACCAGTAGCAAGATACGGGATTTTCTAAATGGGTGCATCCAGAAGCACGACCACTCATTGGGTGCATTGGCTGCGTTCAGCAGAGAAAGCAGCTTTGCAACTGTTGTAAAATTCTTCAATACGATTGGTTCTTGCTTTTGGTTCCTTACAGATCTAAACGTATAAACCAATCATATTAAAGAATTTTACAACAGTTGCAAAGCTGCTTTCTCTGCTGAACGCAGCCATTCAGTACCACGACCGCTCACTGAGCGCTCAATGAGCTCTTGTATCTGTTTGGTCTATATTTTTAGTTCTAAGGGAATATACCAATAAGATGCAAGCGCTCATTGAGCACTCAGTGAGCGGTTGTAGTACTGAATGCACCCATTGAGCGCTCAGTGAGCTCTTGTACCTGTTTGGTCTATATTTTTAGCTCTAATGGAATATGTCAATCGATATATCCGATTTTTGATAAGTTGAAATTGTGTTATTCCTATCGCTATCGCTATTCCCTCGCATTGTGTCTTGGGCTTTACGACCATCTACGACTTCTATGTAGATGAGCCTTAAGACATTGCTTGAGATTAAAACCGGATTATAGGCTGCGTTCAGCAGAACGTTTGTTTTGCAACTGTTGGA
>NW_017256007.1:22291-32406 GCF_001594055.1 Mycetomoellerius zeteki
GACAAAGGTCACTGAGCGTTTAGTGAGCGGTTGTCCCTCCTTTGAATAGTCGGCATGCTTCTATTCTGAGGATTTCGTACAGACACGAACCACATCTACTTTCGAAGATACGATTTTATCGATGGTGTCAGAAAATGCAGCCACGTAGTTCTCAAACTGAAAATGGAGGTATTGGTGGTAGTGTACGGGCGATTTCGACGGTAATGGCGCGGTCCCATGGTGCGAAACGTATACGCAATGCGGAATTGGCGGAACGATGTCTGTCCAATTGCAAGCATTCCATCAATTGCACTCCATCGATATGTCTTTTCTAAACCAATCACGAGCGTTCCGACAATTCCTCATTGCGCCAATTTCGCATTATGGGACCGTACCATAACAGGAAAAAGGCCGGCATAGTCCCCTCTCAGGTTTTTTTCTGGTAGAACAGCTAATCAAATTTGGGTCCAAATTCATACTCCTATTGCGCATTCGCGGGAAAGTTACATCTTAGGTTTGTTCGCATCGCAAGCTCCAACGAACTCCAACATGCTCCTACTTTAGTTCCTACTCATTCTATGGCCGGAATCAGGCCGGAATCAGACTATGCATTGAAAATTGAAGATTAAAATTTGACCAGTGAAGACAAAGGAATTTTAGCTCCTATTGTTTTGATTGGTCAAATTTCAATCTTTCAATTTTCAATCTCAATATTCAATGCGTAGTCTGATTCCGGCCTCAGATTACGCATTGAAGATTGAGAATGAAGATTGAAAAATTCAAATTTGACCAATCAAAACGAAAGGAGCTGAAATTTCTTTGCCCTTATTGATCAAATTTCAATCTTCAATCTTCAACCTCAATCTTCAATGCGTAGTCTGATTGCGGCCTATCAAGGTTGCGTTCGGAAACATCATCCGAGTACCTTGTGTGTCATTTTATCCTTATTATTCTCCCAATGTTAAACAAGGATAAGATGATACATGGTGGCACTCGGTTGTTTTCGAATGCAGCCCAAGCGCGTTGGAGTAAGTAAGAGCTATGGTAGGAGCATGTTGGAACATGTTGGAGCTTGTGATGCGAACAAATCTTTTGTATTTTTACATCATGGGTGAACCAACGCGCATAATGACGGAGTACCGTCACATGATCTGAGATCTCGACCAATCAAAAATTGAACTTATTTACAATGTGAACGAATCATGTGCATCTCAGCAAATTAGCTCAAAACTTGATTGGCTGACAGATCCCTACTTTCAACTACTGCGCATCCATCACCTTTCTAATTCCCTCATGACACACTACACTACGGCAAGCATTGTGGCGGGCGGGCGGCGACCAGTGGCGACGACGTTGCCGCGTCCTGTGACTTCTATGTATAGGAGTTATGAACTTATGAACTTATAAGAGAAGGCCATTTTGTTCGGAAGTTCAACGTGGCGGCCGAATCGGTTTGACGAGTAACAATTTAGAATTCATGATGGTTCTCTGTAAGTATTGCGAGAATGTCTTTTTGCGACTTTTAGTGTTCGTTCTTTATCTGCTTTTAATGATGTTAAAGTCGAAATTACGCTGTTGAAAAAAAGTATGAATTTTGTACTTGGACACAATATGGTTGATTTTTCGAGTCGCGTGTAGATGTGTATGTATGTTCGGATCGAACATACATTTTAACGATTTATTATGTACGAATTCGTTTCAACAACATATGTTGCAGTGAATTATGTGCTCCTTAAGTCGTTCAGAACAATTCCGACAATGATTATCTTTATTCGATGTCATATTTGATCACTTTTTTACCAGATATGATAAAAACTGTTTCGGGTTTTTGGAAAGTATATTTTGGAATATAATTGAACGCGCATGCATGTACAGATTTATACTTGTTATTCACCGAATGTTAAACAAAGATAAATGATGCACATCATGCGAGAAACGAAACGCTGCCTTATATGGAAGTATAACTAAGGAAACGTGTTTACTGTAGAGTCCGACCGACAGTAAACGAATATTCGGTTGTTATTCAATTTCGGCCGAAAACGAAACTGAAACTTAAATAAATCTTACTAAAAAAAGGAGGGGGGAAGGGAGGGAGAAAGAGAGAGAGAGAGAGAGAGAAGCTAACGGAGTCACATTTTTTCGGCCTAAGCCGAAATCGATGATTTTTGGATTAATTTTACAGAAACCGTATAATTTTCAGAAATCATGACGATTTATGTACTCTTTAAAAAATAAGAATCTAAAAAAACCAATTTTTATTAAAAAATATCTAACTATAATAATATAATATTGCATCCTCAACTTTTAAAGAAATCAAATCAGTTATTATTGGGATCACATTAAAATTTGTACTCAAATTGTTTTAAGCTTATAATTTATAATAATTTATAAAAGCTCAATGAGTTAATAATTAAAATCGAACAGTTGTTTTTTGAACGTTCACGAGTGCATTGCAACTTGTCTTGTAGTTTCGGTTTATCCACCGAAATTTTCTCTTAATTTCGGCCGAAACTGAAATCAAATCGAAACCCTGATTTTTTTACCGAAACTGATCGAAACCGAAATTTCGGTCGGACTCTAGTTTACTGATTTAAATTAAAATAGATAGATCAAAAATAAACAGAATCAAAATAGCTATCTATCTATGTATTACACAGGTTTTACAATGAGTTTGTAGAGTCCGCAGTCTTAAGAAATTAGCTGGTTAACTTCACCAATTTCGTCGGAATTGCAACTTGCTAATTATCTTTTAGGGCCTCAGCACAAGGATGGCAGTAACTAACTGCCCTCCTTGTGCCCTATTCTGTAACTCTTAACAACGATGTCAATATTGTTGTAGTGTCGTTGCGCAGATATTTTATATAGTAAAACAAACTGTGCAACACATAACGATATCGACAGTTATTAAAAGTTGCAGAAATAGGGCCCTTAAGTCGTGAAACATGAGTTGTAGTCATAGGTCAACGCACAATGGCTGCGTTCAGAATACAGAACGTTTATTTTGCAACTGTTGTAAGTTTTCTTTGCACTGATTGGATTATACTTTTAGATGTATTGGATTATACTTTTAGAAGAATGATCCTATCTCAGCAGGCAATCATAAAACAGTTGCACAACAGATGAGTCTGTTGAACGCACTCAAAGTTTTGGTCAATCTACAACTATAACTTATGTTCTACGATTCAGTTACAGTCATCTGTGTACTTAGGACACTATCTTATGAAAAACGTTATATATGTTTTTAAACATTTTGTTATAAATTTTGTTTCTAAGAATGTAACAATATCTATTTTTAGTTGCTGTGCTACCATTGATATTGGTAGCATTATGTTCAAATTGTGCGTTCTCAGAAGTCACACAATCAACAAATTCTTATTTATCTGTGGCTGATAGAGCACGTTTGAAAAATATCCTTGAAACAGGATTTCAATTAGATGATGTACCATCGGTATATTATGCTGTCAGTGGATACAATTTACTTGGACAAACTATATCGAAAGCTGATGTAAGTTTCTTCTTTCCATTTTATATATATATGTATATTTTTTCTCATATATATATATATATACATATACAGAGTGAACCTTAATTGTTGAACCAATATTTTACCATATTTAAATATTTCACTTTCTCTTATACATCTCTTTCCTGTTGCAGTCAATAATTCAATGTCCATGATAAAACATTAGGCTTTTAAGATTCGCTCTGTAAATATACAAGATGGCAGTTATATACTTTAAGGGCGGAATCCATAGACGGTGCTCAAGATTCAAGATGGTCTTAAGCTAGTGCATGAACCAATCAGAGAGCCGTATTAGCATCTTAAGACATTGCTTGAGATTAAGACTGGACTATAGATTCCGACCTAAAAGATTTTAAGAAGTGATTTCTCACATTAATCAAGAAAATTTCATATACCTATATGTCCAAAATGGCTTAATTTGAAATAAATGTTTTGTAAATCTCAGAATTATCAATTCAAAGGTTTTTTTCGAACATTGTATCAGAATATTAATAAGAGTTAGAACCATATACATATTGTTTATATTTGTAAAAAATAGTAAACAAAATATATTTCTCAACTATTATACAGATTTTTTTTATTTTGTTTAGATCTTTATTCTAATTTTTATATACAAGTATATTTTTAAAAATGCAATGACAATTATTTAATTTATGAAATGCTATTGTTTTACATTTTTATTTTTATCACGAAATCTAAAAATATACAACAATTCATAAACAAATACTTTTTTTCTTACTTCTGTCAATAAGTATGTGTGTGTGTGTGTGTGTATGTGTGTGTGTGTGTGCGTGCGTGCGTGCGTGCATGCGTGCGTGCGTGCGTGCGTGCGTGCGTGCGTGTGCGTGCATGCACGTACATATATACATATAGATACAGAGTAAATCATTTTAAGTGAGTTTTTTTACTAGGCAATTATCGAAACATTTTCTGATAAAAGTCTTGGCTTTTGAGAAAAATCAATGCGTTACTTAAACCGATTCATCCTGTATATACATTTAAGCTAGTATTTGTAGATAGCCGCCATGTACAAATTACCTTATGATGAAAAAGCTATACTGAAATTCCATGATTATTTGATTAGTCTTTCTGACTGAGAATTTTCTTCATTATAATATAATATTTCGAATTCTTATATTAATAGCGATTGTGCTTGTTTAGACCATTTGCAAGTACTTAATAAAATCCAATGGAGAAAACATCACACCTGAAACGGCATTTTATCTTGTTTCCACATGGAAAGCTATTGGAGGCTGCCAAGAGTTTTCCACAAGTACTGTGACAAAGGTGATGTATACTAGTATTAGTGACCTAAATTACACGAATACCTGTAACACTTACATAGCATAATGATGTCTGCAATAATATTGCTGCATGAAGAATGAAGATAATAATTATTCCTAAACAAAATATAAATATTACTATTCATTCCCAACACACTGTATATAACAATATCTTATTTATACAGATATTGACAAATATTATACAGAAGGATACTTCTACACTCTCTGATTTGTATTATGCAGTGAGTGGTTTAGCATCTTTATCGCAAAAAATACCTTCTGGCAGAATTGACAAATTAGTGAAATTAATTCAAGCAACTTTAAGGAAAGATGATAGTCTATGGAAGTAAGTTATCAAAGGTTTATACAGTGTCCCATTTTAATTAAAATAGCCATTTTTTGGAACAAAGATCACGAGATTTTAGAAAAAAAAATGTTTTAGACAAAAGTTGTAAGGTTCAAAGGAGGACATAAAGAGGGTACCATTAATTTGATCCTGGGCATCAAGGTCAGATCAAGGTTACTTTGAATTTTTTAAATAGTATCTCCTATTTTTCATTGTATATTCTTATAGCTTATTTCGAGAGCTATTCAAAACTATATCAAAATGTTTTTCCATTAAGTACTTTTTGAGTTATAAAGCTTGAAATTTACAGCACCGCTGGTATTAGTATTATCTAAGGTGTCCGACCGACGGCTGAAACCTCTTGAATGTTATTCAGAATCATAACCTGGATAACATTTATTAAGATCAAGGCTCAGAGATTGTATCTCTTATTTTCCTTTTTACTTGAAAATGAATTTTTAGTGCAAATTTCATTTAAAAAATTTAAAGTGATCTTGACCTGACCTTGGCGGCGTCACCCACGGTCAAATCAACAGTACCCCCTTGTGTCCCCCTTCGAACCTCTTACAACTTTTATCTATATTTTTCTCTAAAATCTCGATAACTTCCAGAAATTGGCTGTTTTAAATAAAATGGGACACCGTGTATAAAATATATATTAGCAATATATATTAGCAATTATGGTCAAAATTAATGACAAATATAATGATGTTTATAAAACTTTCGTTCTTCTGAATAGGAAACATGAAGACAATAATTATTATACTGAATGGAATATCTTAAAAATTACTTTGCTATATATTTTTAATACGGACAATATAAGCTACTTTTCTGTTATTAGCTTGGGATACGTGTTCCACATTGCTGCAGACATAGGTACCCCAGCGGCATTTGCTTTTGATCGTATTGAAGATGCTGTAATACAAGCAGACGAAGTCGATGGCCAATACTTGCAGTTTGAAGGCGGCCTTTCTATAACAAGTATATATTTAGTTGCTATTATTTGTATAATTCCAAATTGATTTTTTTGTATAACACTAAATTTATTTCAATTTTAAAATAAATTTTTATAGGCTTCCTTGTTAATGGTATTCTTAAATTATCAACTTCGTTGAAGAAAAAACCGCCATTAAACTTCCAACAGACTATTAAACTGAGCAATTATCTTCTCTCGCGGCGTTCCGTGCAAACGACAAAGGGTGTTACAAATTTACTTTCTGCTTTAACTACTTTGGCAGTCGATAGTTCTGAAAAGCCAATTTGCATAACTCTAGCCGATGGAGGAATCATTATATTTAATAAGCAACCGTTAGTTACTGTTAAAGTTTGTGATATTCTTGGTCAAGCATTGCCAACCGTGCCTAAAGTCGTTGCAAATTCCGCAACACGAGTAGGAGACGATGTTGTTGTTCTCAGCAATGAGAATTTGCAGCCATCTACAATGGATAAGTGAGTGTTATCTATTAAATATGATATAGCCTCCCCCAATACTTTACTGAATCAGCTTTGCCATGCTGATATCAGCTATACCTTGGGGCATAGCAATAATTGTTGAATAATCCCTTCAACCTTTTTTAAAATATTATTAAGGTTAAGAAATTCAACATATATTTTTACTAATTTTGTTAAACTGAATGTCTCAGATTTTTCCATACAGATTTTAATAGTATGTGTTAAAACTGCAGAAAAGGGAAACAACCACCAATAATCTTGATATATATCATGACCTTGAGTGACCATATAGGTTTTAAATGGCAGTCGTTTTCTTTAAAAAGTTCTTAACAAAAAAAGTTTAAGAAATAACGTCTTATTTCTGCTTTATACAATATAATAAACTATCCTATACCCTCCCCTACATATGTAATCACTTTCCACGCCAATCGAGTTCCTCTCTCCCCCCCCCCCCCCCCCAAAAGGCGTACGACTTTTCACGCGAAGCGAGTTCCACCTCATCGTCGTCCCCCTGCCTCAAAGTCGTACGCCTCTTGGCAGGAGGAGAGAGGTGGGATGGAATTCCCTTCGCATGGAAAGTCTGATGCTCCTAGACAGATCGAGTAGTAATTCTTAATATTGTATAAAGCAGAAATAAAACATTATTTTTTAAACTGTTTTTGTTAATAACTTGTTTACGAGTAACGACCACCACCTAAAACCTGTTGGAGGATCATGACAACAAGGTCAAGATCATCGGTGGTTGCAATTTTATTAACAAAAGTCTGAAAATGCATAAGAAACGGTTTTACCCTTAAATTTTACCTAAATTTACATTTCAAAGTTTTGTCCGCCCATCTTGACATCGAAGTAATTTTGAATTTATCATTTTTTTTGCAAGGATAGATGTTTTTATATGAAGGTTTCATAGAAAGATTGTAATACTTCTTTTCAATGGGGTTTTAAAACGCACAAATATTGCCACTGCCCTTAACCCTTCAATGTCAACATTATTACTTTAAGTATTGTTAATTACTTAAATCTAATTGATGAAATTTAGGCTGGAATTCGTAGTCCATTCTTATTTTAAGACCGTCTTAAGTAATGTCTTAAGATGCTAATGCGACTCTGATACATGACATTTCAAGATTTTATTTAAGACAGTCTTAAATAAAAGAATCGACTATGTATATCGGCCTTAAATGTACAATCAATTGTATATTCTTAGAATATATAAATGGAAGGAGAATTGCCTATCTATCGAGTCTGAAGTCAAACATCTGTGCGAGAGAAAGCTAAAATGTATTATAAAAATTCCAAATGTTTGCAACGCGTATATGTAGACCGTCGTCTGTATGAGAATTGATTAAATTTTTTCTCACACATTGACAACAAAGTGGAACGAAGTGAACAATGAAATGGAATGGCAAAAGGAGCTAAGAGTGACACATGAGCATTATAGTCAATTGGGAATATAGCTTTCTCACTCACACACATATACATAGATGTTGGCTTCGGGTTCAGCACTCAATTTCTCTTCCATTTATATACATTCTATAAGTGTATACCACATTCTAGATTTGACTAATTAAAATTAGTATTAAACTTAATCGTAATCAGATTAAAGATTGAAATTAAGGTTGAATTGGAATATAACCAATCAGAAAAAAGGAAATTAATTTAAAATTTAATAAATTTTTGCTTCGATTGGTTAAATTCCAATCTAATCTCAATTTCTAGTCTGATGATGGCTTTAACGAAAGAGTTCTATTAAGACTAATCTCGATTAACTAAATCAGGTTTTGATGAATTTTTTTGGTTTTATTATAATATACACTATGCAAAAGAATTAGGGGAGCACTTTAAAACCTGCAAGTTTTGTCGATATTTAAGATACTGTATCTCCGCTTCCAGAGATCGCAGGACAATTTTTCTGAGTGCGTTTCAAAGAGTGAAACTTCTACCTTGAAACAGTTAATGTGATATTTGCTGTCCCATCGAATGGTCTTTTTCTTCCCCGTGGTGCACATTGGGTATACCGGCGGTACTTATCCAAAATCTTGCAAAATGTAGGGTTCCCTTTGGAACCTGATAACTCAGCTTCTAAGCATACTAAAGTAATGGTCGAGGTCTCATTTTAAAGGAAAAATTTCAGACTTTAAAATATATGTAATAAGATCTTTCGGCCTGTTCGTACTTTGCCCGTGAAAAGTTGGAAATTCGTGAAATTTTCAGAATTTTAACACAACCTGCTTCTGGTCTTCGCGAAAAAACTATTCGATGGGACGGCAAATATCACATTAGTTTCAAAGTAGAAGTTTCACCCTTTGAAACACACCCAGAAAAATTGTCCTGCGATCTCTGAAAGCGGAGATATAGTATCTTATATATTGACAAAATTTGCAGGTTTTAAAGTTCTCCCCTAATTTTTTTGCGTAGTGTATTTCAATATAATGTGTTTACACAGGACTTTGTTCACAATGAATCTGATGAATGTAAAACCTGATCGCGGTTTTTACAAGATATTAATAACTGCGGCTTCGGTCAAGAATACGATTACAGTGAAGATCTTATCTGAAGCAATATTGGACTATTTAGAGATTGGTACTGGTGATGCCGATCAGACAACTCAACCAAAACTTACGAGGTGTTTACATGATTCGTATTATTTTATATATCTACTAAATTATATATTTGTTAACAAGATATTCTATGTTTATTCATTTATGTCTCTTTAATTTTCAGAATAAACACAGAATCTTCCTCAGGCAAGCTCGAACATAAAATAGAAGCTGATTCTCAACAAAAACTAGTCATGCGATTTTTGTTGCGTGATTCTGCCAATAAGAAACCGATGCGTGTGCATCAAGCCTTCGTGCGCCTTACATCCATTTCCACGTTTACTAATAATAAGCGAGGCCATGAAATCTTTTTCGTTGCTGAACCTGATGCTACTCATATTTATAAATTTGATATGGTAATTTTTTATGCTATACAGGGTGTTTCCAAATTAAATGGCAAAACTTCGGGAGCGTGTAGAGGAGTAAAAAACTAAGAAAAAAAGTCCTATAGACATATGCTCGTTTTTGCTCCGTTTCAGAGAAATCGAAAAAAAATGTTTTTTTTACCTGCAAGATTAAATGGGGACCGTTTTCTAAATTTCTTGGAGAATGAATTTTCTGACTATTTAGAAAACATCCCATTACAACAACGTACTGAAATGTGGTTTCAATTAGATGGATGCCCTGCTCATTACAGCAGAGTCGCTAGAACCTGGTTAGATAGAAAATTCCCACAACGATGGATTGGACGTGGAGGAGCAGTACATTGGGCAACTCGTTCGCCCGACTTAACGCCATTAGATTTCTATGCATGGGGTACTCTGAAGCAAGAAGTTTATTCTTCGCCTATTCAATCAGAGCAACATTTGAGAAATCGTATCGTAGCTGCAGCGAACAGAATATCGCAAGAACAGTGCCTGGCTGCTACAAGAGCCGTGTTTGACAGATGCAATGCTTGTATTGCTGCAAGAGGTGCACATTTCGAACAAAAT
>NW_017256007.1:32508-44284 GCF_001594055.1 Mycetomoellerius zeteki
TTTCGATTTCTCTGAAACGGAGCAAAAACGAGCATATGTCTATAGGACTTTTTTTCTTAGTTTTTTACTCCTCTACACGCTCCCGAAGTTTTGCGATTTAATTTGGAAACACCCTGTACATTACTTCTTAAATTAAATACATATTATGCGTGGTCTACAATGGACAGTAGCAGTAGTGGATTAAGAAATAGGCGTAGAAATCGATCAATCATGGTTGATTATTCTCCTCACATTCGATTATGATTGGTTGATTTCTACGCCAACTTCTTAATCCACTACTGCTACTGCCCATTGTAGACCACGCATGAGAGACTCAACTGACTTAAGTATAGGACCGTCTGCAATAGGAGTAATATAGTGTAGTAACTTTTATATATATATATATATATAAAATTTACTCGATGCTACAAGTGCTAAGAAGCAATTTTTTTTATTGGTAAAATTCTTTTTAATTAGCAAAATTCTTTCGATTGGTCAATCAAATGTTTCGAAGTATTTGTAGCACCAAGTAAGTGAACCACACTCGGTAAGTCGTAAGCTGCAAGAAATCGATCAATCAGTCGAATGTGAGAAAAATGATCGACTATGATTAGTTTCTTACAGCTTACAGTTTACTATACAATATTACTCCCATTATAGACGTCCTTATAAGAATCTGGATGTGCTCGGGGTGTATTCGTTTTTCACGCCCACGCGCTTTAAGGTGCCTTTTCATGCTGACGTTCATTTTTTGACGCTCATTTTTAGCGTTATAAAAGGTTACGTTATAAATATTGAAACGAGATGACAAATATTATAATAAAAAATATGATCTAATTAATATTTTGTGATGCAATATTATTCACATTTGATCCAATTTGGAATTAATTTCATAAATTATTGAAGCATAACTGATAGTGATTTTATAACGATGCAAATAAATATTTTATTCATTTTATTTTAATCATGATATTGCAAAAGATATAGGGTGGACCACGTAAAGTTTATTATACTCTGCAATACAGAGTCACATATTGCCATATATTTGTTTCGAGTAACCAGAATTACTTGAAAATTTCTAATATAAAGAGACATGGCCATTATAATATCTGGAGACACGATAGTGTCTCGGCGCTAAGACAAGCGCAGCGTCATGGCACGAAACAGTGCCATGCTAATTTACACGATACATATAATCTAGGTAACATATGGCACGAAATGTATATACTTAACACTTGAGACACGATCGTGTCTTTCCCAGTAAAATGGATTGAAATGGATTCAGATTTTCAGAAATACGCATTTGCGAACGTTAAAATGAATTCTTTTCAATCCGAATCCATTTTTATTCATTTATACGATTTGGATGAAGCACATTTTTATGCCTCAATCTAAAAATAATATCAACTTTTTTGTGTCTCGTGAATACTTCTCAATTCAAAATTCTGAATAGGAAATGCAATTTTTAATTCGATTGAATCCAATTAAATCCAATTGAATAAAGAAAGTTTTTGTTCAAAATATTCATTCGGATAGATAAAATTTCAGTCATATTTTAATATATTCTCGTTTACTGGATCTGATAGTATACATATATCTTTAGTTTACATATATATTTCAGCATAAATTAGATTTTTGTGTAACAGAAAGTATATTCTTCCGACACTATAATTTTGCGAATATTTTTAGCCGGTCGGAACAGCAGCTGTAAATTTCGGTCACCAAAGTGGAGAATATAACATGGAATTAATTATTGGTGATGCTGTGATCAGCAATCCGTTCCAGTTCAATATTGGCACAGTAACTCTGAAATTTCCCGAGCCGATTTCAACGGAAGGGGCTGATAAGAACATCTCTTATAAGCAAAAACCAAACGTGTATACAACCAAGCCAGAAATAAAGGTATTTTTCCCTTGATTTATACATATATATACCTGAGATATGCCAATGCTCGTTAGTGGCATAAAATCATTTATAATTTTGTCACTTCCAAAACATTGGCAAAGAATTATGTCAAAGTTAGTATAACATTCGCAAAAGTAGCATTTGTGCAATAGTTTTTTTATTTTCTTTGACGAACAGATCGACATTTGTTTGAGAAATTGAAGCTGTTATCAAAGTGTTTCCTGAATTCTTGTTACTTTCAAATTTCAGCATATGTTCCGCGAGCCTGAACGTAGACCTCCGGCATTTGTATCAAATCTATTCACAGGATTATGCTTGGCACCAGTTTTACTGTTGTTAATTTTATGGGCTAGACTCGGTGTCAATATCTCGAACTTCCCCGTGTCTCTCAGCGCGATTACATTCCATCTTGGATTAGGAGGTAAATATCATTTCATTGATAGAGTGCTTTCAATTTCTCGTTTTTGCTTCATTCTATTCTCACGAATCCCTATCTCTCTAATTTCTCTAAATACTCCTATTATAATCTTCGCACAAGCTACGCACTCATCCACTCTTGCGTCACTTAACTTAAATTCCTTTTATTAGCTAATAAATTTAATTTACAAATAGTAACGATATAATAAAAAATATGCCCGATATATTGCTTGGCAGATGATGTTGTATAGTCTATCTGTTTTCATTGGGCGCACAGTATGCCGTGATGTTTTTCTCGAATGTGATTATATTTTTTGTCACATTTGTAATCAATTCGCTACAGAAATTATTTATATCTACCACTGCATTGTGCACCACAATGCAGTATGAATAACTATAATTGTTTTATTTTTAGGCATTTTCGTGCTCTTCGGTATTTTCTGGTTAAAGCTTAATATGTTCGTCACGCTGCAATATCTTCTTGGTTTTGGTATTGTTACATTCCTCACTGGTAATAAGATGCTATCTCAAATAGCACACAGGCACAAATCATTACGTTAATTTATACTGTATTGTGTGAAAACTCTGTCGCAGTTGCAGTTTAAAGTGCATAATAAATACAAGACTATCATTGATAAATTCAGAATGGTTAACTCGTTAACATGACAGAATCATTGTATTGCACTGTTTTTTCATTTATCAAATGTATATAAATTATGTAACGTATATATTGTTTATTTTGTTTATTACATGGTTCACTTTACAATGATCTGGATTAAATAATTAAACAACGTTTATATTTTATATCAACGTTAATAATTAGAAATAGTATTGATAAACTGAAATTATAATTCCATATCTAAGTTTGAACTATAAAATTTGATACTAGCGTTAAATTATTTTTGGTATAGTGCTACATTTTATACAAACTAGTAATGAAACTTCATCGTGTATAATACCGACAAGTAAACTAAAAAATGCTAAAATTTTGCGTTTGTATCTAGAACAAATAATGTTTCTTTCTAGTCATGTAAAATTTTTAATATAATAAAAAGTACCAGCATGATTGTTGATTATCCAACATAATGTAAAATAGGTTACGAATTAGTACCTATATTAAAACAAATTGTAGCATAATTCATTTGTTAGAGGCAATAGTTATTAAATTATTTATACCTTTTTTTAATCTTTTCACTTACTCTTTCTGCATAATGTAAAAACTGATACGTTCGCGCAAGTGTCTCGCCTCAGCCTTTAATTTATCCCTCTCCGATCGCAATTGCATAATAGTCATTTGCACAACACCAAATTGCCGCCAAAAAATTGTCATATCTTGAAAATCTATAATCTGTTATAAATTCCTTATGAAAAAAAGACTCTTTTAAAAATTCAAGAACTCTATTACATATATTCGTGTATACCTGACGGGATACATTCCAGTCTGATAAAGCAATGATTTGATACGACGAGAGCATCTGTGAGTTTTCCGTATGATTAACAAACGGAATTATTTTCTCGTTTTGTGTTTCATATTTACGACAGATTTGCATCAGCGTGAGCAGTCGTTTGCCTTTAATTACAAGAAATTCTAAATGTTTTATTATCTTGTTATATTTGATTGACGATATCTTCAATTGATTCTTATCTTTCGTCTGTTCTAAAATTATTTTACATATCTCAATATGAAATTGTCAAAAACTGTATTTATTGATTATTATTGTCAAAAACTATATCGGTAATTATGATAATATTTCGATTTAATAGTCCGAATAGAAAATAAAATAAGATGTAACGGTAATATTATTGTTATATAACAATTTCTTTCGTGCAGCTAAAATTACGATATAAATTTTACAAATATACAATTAAAATCAAACAAGGTTTAACAAAAAGGCAATACGCGCAACCTGAGAGAAGACGATTTTTTACAACCCAGGAAGCTTTCTGGAAGAAGTCATGTTCCATCAGAATGTTGGAAATTTTTTTCTTTGCCATGGAATCATATGTCGTTATTTTATCTTGAAACTTTCGTATATCCTCGAAAAGACTCTCTGTATGTAATAACTGTTGTGTTATTATTTGCTGGTCTTTGTCGTCCGTATCTTTAAGCATCTCGTAAGATTTTCTGCGATTCTTTGTTTCTAGAACGATGTAATATTAATCAATATTAACTTGCCTAATTTGCATTTGATAGATGTGCAGTTGTATATTTGCAGTTTGAACTCCATTTCAAAAGAAAGTTATAAAAATTCATTTATTTTATTAAAATTATATTTTTTAATGGAGAACTAAATTTTATTTAAATTTGTTTCCCAACAAAATAGTATCAATAAAATGTATATAATTTATTTTATAATTAATTTTATTTAATATTTTAATTAAAAATATTTAGTATTAAATATAAACGCACACACATACAACATTGGAGAACATTATATAAAGAAAATGTATTAAAGCTCCTAAGTAATTGTGACCATGATGTAAAGATACCAGGTGTTCCATTCCCGTGGTTGCGCAGTAGCAGCGTGAATTGAGGCAAAAATTTGATTGGCTATTCCAATATGCCAAGCGTTATTATACGCAGGAAAGGGCATTGAGGCAAAAATGTGATTGGTTGTTTCTAGTATTGCTATCGCCATTATGCGCAATGGAACATGTGATATCCTTACATCATGGTCGTGACCATATAGGTAGGAATGTGTGATTTCCAAAATTGTGCATTGTAATTACGATCTTCCTAAAAAGTAAGGATATATCGGATATCCGGGAAATATTCGGTATCCGGCCCTTTTTTACTATCTGGCTGGATAGTCGGATATCACTAGTATCTGGTAATATATGTTCGGCTGAAATTTCATATTGAAAGTTCGCGTCATTGATGCAGAATTCTATTCTTTTTAGCTGAAATTCTTGCTTATTTATCTTTCTTCTTTTTTTTTTCAAGTTTTCACGTTGGGGAGATAAAGAAAATATCGCTATTTTTCCCTTTCATTCCTTTTTTTTCCCTTTTTTTAGAAAAGATAGAATGGAGAAATTATACATTGTACCGTATATCCGAAAAATATCCAATATCTGACCGGACAATTGTCCTACCAAATATCCGACCGAATATCATTCTTTTCGGATATTCGATATCCGGCAATTTTATGATCCGGTACATCCCTACTTAAAAATGTTATCTCATTGCGTTTTTTATATGTGTATATTATAGTCTGGGAGGTGACACTTTTTTGGTCTTTATTTATTACCGCTTGAAAACGGTTATTGGCTGCGTTCAGCAGAGAAAGCAGCTTTGCAACTGTTGTAAAATTTTTCAATATGATTGGCTGCGTTCAGCAAAGAAAACTAATCAGTTAGCGCTTAGTGATTCTTTAATACGATTGGTTCCTACACTTAGATTTTGCGAAGAACTAACGGCAAGAACCAATCATATTAAAGAATCACTAAGCGATAACTGATTAATTTTCTTTGCTGAACGCAGCCATTAATTTATACATTTACATCCATAAGGAACTAAGAGCAAGAACCAATCATATTGAAAAATTTTACAACAGTTGCAAAGCTGCTTTCTTTGCTGAACGCAGCCACTAATTCGTCATTTACATAGGTAGGAAATTACAAATGTGAAGGAAACGCAAAGTATAGCAGATCTACGGTTTTACAATTGATGACACATGATTGAAGTCATAAAAAATTTTGCTTTTTTCCTATGTTATCACCTAACGTTTATTTGTAGCAATATTTTACATTAAAAAACCGATCGAAAAGTAGGTGCTATACTATTTCCGTATGCCGAATGGGAGGGGGGGAGGAGAGGGGGCACTATATTAAGCTGCTATTATAAATTTTTTAGCGAAAAAAGAATGATTTGTTACCAGCTGATTTTTGTACACTATTTATTTTCACTACGAAACGTGCAAAAATCCACATATACCGTTTAGACTATTTCTGTCGAATTTTTCTCTTTCATTTCTAATTGTAAAAAACATAACTTTACTTTTAACTTTGTATGAGTTTTTTGCAGTTATATATACATATAATAAAATATTTTTTTCTTTTCATTAGAAGACCACGTAAGTGATTTTTAATGCTTCTATTAGTTCGAGCATACAGTAACTGCAATATTAAAGAATTAAACATTTTACTTGTAGTAACTGTATCGTCCTTAAAAAAAATGTCTTTAAAAAAATAAGTAAAGCTTATATAATGTACAAAATGTAACATTTTTCCTCTTTAAAATGAGGTACGAGAAGACGTTAAAAACTGTAAAAATATCCAAATGGAATTCATTAAATGATGCAGTAATGTTCTTTCCAGTATAATAGCAAAATTCCTCCTTTTTTGGTTCTCCAGTGGTTTTCCAGTATGGCGCATCTCTGGTACATCCCTATAGGGAATTGATAGAACTCTACCCCCCGAAAAAAATTCCACGATACGTCCATAATGTACGCATTAAGTAAGACAGAACAATATAAGAAATAAATTAAAGATGTCATTATTATCGACTTTTTTTATTTGGAATTTTAAAAATTTGTACTATCGATCAAGTTCGGTCGTCACTCCAGTATCTCTTGAAAGCTTCTGTGAATAGTCTCTGCAATCATACTGAATCATACTGAATCGTAACGTTATGAGCGAATAATCACATTAATTTTTGTTACATGCATTTGTAAATAAAGACAATTTATATAGATATAAAACGAAATGATGAGATCGCTTTAAAATCCCCTCTAATAGTCTGTAAATAGTGTGAAAGGCACATGAAATAATCATAAATGGTCATAAAAGGCATATGAATAATAAACGTTCCCTTACTATTTTGATAATCCGACAGAATTCGTCGAAGATTTTCCCAGGATTTTTGTAACTGATTTTCAAGTTGTGTCACAGAAATTCTGCGTATATCCTTACTGTCTTCCACGAATGCATCAATCTTACCTTCCAAGATACAATTTTAATATCAACCAAAAATAAATTAATTGTATTAAAAAATTACGTCATTTATATTATTCAGGGTGTATCAAAAGTTTGGAAACGGTTGAATATCTCGAAAGTAAAGCATTTTTGAGAAAAATATTTCAAACAAAAGTTGTAGGGTTTAAAAAGATCTATTCACTGATCACATCCGCTTGATCTTGGGTGGCGTCGCCAATATCAGATCAAAGTCAAATTGATTTTTTTAAATGGAACATCCTATTTTTGTTGCCAGAATTTAATAGCTGGTGTCAAGAACTTTTCAAACGTTACAGCATGTCAAGAGCGTTTCAAACAAGTTACATGTAACTATCAAGCCTTATAACTCGAAAAATACTTCATGAAAAATAACTTTATTATAGTGTTTTGAAAAGCTCTTGATACCAGCTATTAAATTCTGGTATCAAAAATAGGGTGTTCCATTTGAAAAAATCAATTTGACCTTGACCTGACATTGCCGACTCCACCCAAGGTCAAGCGGATATGATCAGTGAATAGATCTTTTTAAACCTTACAACTTTTGTTTGAAACATTTTTCTCAAAAATGCTTCACTTTCGAGATATTCAACCGTTTCCAGACTTTTGATACATCCTGAATATTTTATTTCAAAAACATTAAAATGCTATAATTTTTGTTTTTGTCCACCTTCATTAAACAAATTACCTATTATTGATAAATATTAGTAGATTAGGAGAGCTCCCAATGACCTTGACATATGTGATTGTTAAGGTCATGATCTTGAGGAAGTTTTAATCGTCGGACGTTACTCGTTAAAAAGTTATAAACAAAAAAAGGTTAAGAAATAATATACGTTTCATTTCTGCTACATAATAAACCAAAATTTTCAGCTTTAAAATAAATTTTCTGCTTTAAGAACGACTTTCCACGCGAAACGACTCCCACCCATCTCCCCTCCCTGCTAAGGGAACGTGAAAAGTCGTGCGCATATGTTAGGTCGTTATTCAAAATGAGACGTCCTGTATATACTATAATATAGAATTGGAAGCAAGCGAAATTTTGATAAAATTATACAAGGTTAATAACGATATACTTAAGGCGATGCTCTTAACATTGTTCGATAATTCTTCTAATTGTTTGTGAATGCCGTGAGTGATTGATTGTAACAAGACTTCGTTTTGCTGATAATAAATTTTGCCAACTCCTATGTTCGTCTGAACAAGTATTTCATTTAAAGTCCTTTGATAACTTCTTTCTTTGCTCTGTATTCTTTCTCTATACAATTTCAAAAATCGATCTATAATTTCAGTATATGATTTTGTAGTTCTTTGATATTGTTCTTCGGCTTCGGCCAATTCATCCATTAGAAAACTTATTCTAGAAAAGATTGAATAGTCGTAAAAATATTTTTAAAAGATATATAAATTTATTCTATTGAAAAATATCCAAATTCTCGTCAAGAAATGATATTAACATTAAAATTTTATTTTTTTAAGGCTATCATATTAGTTAGGATTAATCTATTAATGTTATTCAACTATTTTTGCTTCCAAAAATAGTACAAATAAATTATATAAAATTTGAATAACTATTTTAGAATAGGAAAAATAGACATACTATAAAATAATCTATACTAAAGGAAAATCTGTTTAAATTCTTTAATTGTTATTCAAATCCTATTCGATGAAGATGAAACTCTCTGAATGCACTAAACAAACTTTGTCAATTGGCCAATTTATCGTAACACACATTTATCATAATAGATAACCTGTAGTCTTTAATATCGAGAGCTCGATCGAAATTGTGCCACGCAATCTTCACGTCTTCAGCGATCTGCGGCATTTTAATCTTCGTCATCATCTCTCGCCATAATGTCCGGTAACGTTTTGTATTTAAAGTACTAAGCTCGATTTCATGCATTAAATACTTTTTCCACATTTGAGCGCGTTTCTCAGCTTTATATTCTCTTGGAAACTTAGATCTCTGTTGTACTTCCTCCCATTTAATTATCTTCTCCTTTTTTTCTTCATTTAAAGTAGATATCTGTGTAAAAACATATTGTATGAAGAGTATTTTTTACGCAAAGATTTTTTATAACGAAATAAATATTTAAATCACTGTGAATGTTATAAATATGACAAAATATTTTCTCAATAATTATTTATATTTTATCTAGTTGCGATGATTTTTCGCGACAATTTGTCAAATGATCAATAAAAATTTCATACAAATCTCTTTTAACAACTTTTTTACAAACAAAATAACGTACAGCTTCCTCACAAAATCTGTATTTCTAAGCAGAGTTTTACATGCGTGCACGCACGTACGCGTATAAATTAAATTACCTAATACATTATATAAAGTAATGTATAAATTAAACGTACAAAATAAATACATAAAAAGTACAGTCTTATAAAATTATAAATTAATTTTTTCTCTAGATGCATGGCTTTGTAACAAAAAACTTTTTTTAATATTATAATGTTTTTCTACTTAATTGGAAAGAACTTTATAAGGAAATATAAAAATTAATGTAAATAAAATTAAAGAATAATTTGAATCTCTTAATATTTAAAATCAAATTATTACTTAAAAAGACCAATGTGAGTGATACAGCAGTTATTGTAGCGTATGGTATATTTTAATGTTTAATTTATACAGTTTTGATACGTTCATCATATACAGGGTGTCTGGCAACGATCGCAAAATATTTTGTGCGTGGGTAGAACAGACTACACTGAGTCGAAAAGTCCTGTACCATTTTGCGGTGTCAGTAATAGTTAAGGAGATATTAACGTTTAAAGATAATCGAATAAGAGCATCCGGTCGGCCTACTGCTGCCGAACTATTGCTGACACCGCAAAATGGTACAGGACTTTTCGACTCAGTGTAGTCTGTTCTACCCACGGACGAAATATTTTGCAGTCATTACCAGACACCCTGTATATGTTAAGATCAAATTTATATTTTAAACGTTTTAGCTTACTTTAAGTCATCATCAACGATTCATTGGTTGAGAAAAGCGATGATATACATTCTTAGTAAACATAGTGAATTCTGAACTTCTAGGTTGAGAGTGTCTATATCAATCATTGTGTGGCATATAGGATCTATCACTTTTGCGCAAAGTATGCTTCTCCATATCTTTCTCATGGATCAAAAACTTTATCATATGTAACAACTTTATCATGTTAGCAGAGTATCTGTTGTGTCTTATCAAGATTTACAATACAAATTATTTTTATTGTAATTGCATTTGTATTTGTATTATAAATCTTGACAAAGATACAAGTCTAACAGTTACGCTGTCAACATGATAAAGTTTTTGAATTTAATCCATAGAGAAAGAGGTGGAGAAGCAAAAGTGGTAGATCTTATATCCGCTACACAACGATTAAGGCTGCGGTCCACTTGATGCTACAAACGTTTTAAAGCATTCTTTGATTAATCAATTCGTAAAATTCTTTGTTCTGATTGGTTGCTAAAACGCTTCGAAGAGTTTGTAGCGTCAAGTGGACCGCAGCCTAAGATAGACATTCTAAACCTAGAAGTGTAAAATTCACTACATTTACTGAGAGCTTATCATATCATCGTCTTTTCTCAATTTATTGTTGAAAATTAAAATAAGCCGAAACGTTCGAAATGTAGATTCAATATACTATATATATATATATATGTGTGTGTATGAAGAATGATTGAAACTGTATAAATTAAAAACATTATTAAAATGTCATACGCTACATAATAACTACGATGTTGTTCTCATTGGCCTTTTTAGCACTAAATTTAATTGTAAAAATTAATATAATATATAAAAATGTTATAATGTATTACTCACCAATGGATGCATTTTTTAAATCATATTAATGATTAACAAAGTTGCATCGATGTAAAATGTTTTAGGCTAAATTTCTCAATGCGAGACGCGTGTGTTTTTTTATGATTTTCTTATTTTATATGAAAATTTGGACTACGTTCGGAATTGTGACGGTTCGTAATTAAAGATTGAAATTTGATCTATGAGGATAAAGAAATTTTAGCTCCTTTTATCTTGATTGGTCACAAATTTCAATTTTTCAATTTTCAATGCATAGTCTGATATCGGCCTTAAGAAATTGATCAATTACAATCGAATACGAAATCATGGCTTAATGGCTCCTGGCTTATTACGGTTCCTTGTGAGGCCAGAATCAGACTATGCATTGAAGATTGAGATTGAAGATTGAAAAATTCAAATTTGACCAATCGAAATGAAAGGAGCTAAAATTTCTTTGTCCTTATTGGTCAAATTTCAATCTTCAATCTTCAACCTCAATCTTCAATGCATAGTCTGATTCCGGCCTGACAAAGTGAAAATTACAAAAGATTGAATTTACTAGAATATTTATAACTTCATTGGTTAACATCTAGTGAATTTGATCATTTTTGTAATTTTCACTTCGTCACAAAAAACGTAATAAACTCCTAGCACACTGGACGCGGAAAAGCTTACCGCGCGGCAAAATGCGACGCAGTAACCAATGAACATGTTAGGAGCTGTAA
>NW_017256007.1:45442-46956 GCF_001594055.1 Mycetomoellerius zeteki
AAAAAATTTTTGAAATTATAATTAATTATTCCGATGGTTAGGAAGCTCACCTTGATCACAAGATACCGCATCGCAAACATTACTCTTAATACTTCAAAAACCGGTTTCTGATAAGTTGGCCAGTCAGTATCAGACACAGTTAGTCTCTTATTGATTTAATTGGTCTTTATTGAGACAGTAATTAAAAAACTAGCGTTAAAAAATTAATCACCAAACAAGAAAAGGTATCCCCGAAAATGATCTAAAGTCAACGCCCGACCGACTTCTTCCTATGCACGAGCGACACTGACTGACTAAGCGCGACAACAATTTCGACCTTTTATAGTCTATCAATAATCGGGAGGTAGGCCTTGGGAAGCCCCTCCATATCCGTTTGCATGTTAAGTCCATGCGTCTGTTTCCTGATGAATATCATTTCCGAAGTCAATCTCTTCCGGTAGTGTGGTTCCTCGTCCAGTATTGCAACGTTGTCCAGTTAGTCTCTTATTGATTTAATTGGTCTTTATTGAGACAGTAATTAAAAAACTAGCGTTAAAAAATTAATCACCAAAAGTTTTAATTAAATTGTCAAACTTAGTCAAATAGATAAAATTGGGAAAAGTATTACTGGTAATAACTAGTAATTTTTACGGAAATTTCATGGGATTACGGCTCCATAGGACACAAGGCGGTAAAACACACGTAACGTTAAGATGCAATTTCATGGGCGCGTCATTTGTCGCACGCATCGTGCGTCATTCTAGAAGTAACCACATTTGTCGCACACGTGAAATTTTATAAACATAACTTGAAAATTACTTACAAAAGGTATCAGTTGCTATTAAAAGTGATGCAAATAACAGTAATGCAATATGCAGCTTGTTCATATTGAGTGTTTTATATAAAGCTCAATAATAAGTCATCATATGTTCTAAAGTCCCATATCAAATAGTATTTTCACTATTTAGTAAGGGATAAACTCAAACCTTAAAATTCTCAATATCGACATTATCTTTTCACCATAAACATTTATTTCTTTTACTAACTAGGGGTATGTCGATTTTCTCATAGTGTTCCATTATCAATATATATTCCCATATAAAGCAACAATTCACTTCTTAGCACTTTCCGCGATTTTTCAAAACATGCGACAAAATACAAGACGCTGTTGCAGTTGCATAAATTCAACTGTATACGCGTCAAACGCGACAATGCTAAAAGTCACTAGAATCAAGTTATTTCTGAAGTGACGCGTGACGCGCGCGACAAATGACGCGCCCATGAAATTGCACCTTTACAGCAGTGTTGCCAGACTTGGCCCGCACTCGCGCATGCGCGTAGTCTAAAGCGCCAGTAGGGTATCTAATTCGTTCGTGAAACTGGCGTCCTTAGTCGCCCCAAAGAGAAATAGAATTAGAAATATATAAAAATTAGATATACCTCTTAGCATGCAGTAATATATAATTGTGTGGATAAATTATGATGAGGATAGACGGTGAAATAATTTTACAGGTAAAACACATTTCTTCGTCTAA
>NW_017256007.1:47005-78497 GCF_001594055.1 Mycetomoellerius zeteki
ATGGAAGGCGTTTATCAAGAGACGTGCAAATGTTGAGCGATTAGTGCAGTCAACTGTTTTCTCATCTCTAACGATTCAAGATTTAATTGTGGAACTTGTTAAAATTGGTAATGAATATAATGTAAAAATATCATTGAATGGTATGTGCTTGTACATGAAGCCAAAAACCATGCTTTTCATGATTACGCATTTGAGACTTCCACGGTTATCTTCTTCGATTATATTAGAGGGTTTGCGGGTTATCACCGTGTCTTCTTTCATGGTCGATGCCTCGGTCGATGAAAGAAGACACGGTGATAACCCGCAAACCCTCTAATATAACTCCTAATATGTTCATTGGTTACCGCGTCATATTTTGCCGCGCGATAAGTTTTTCCGCGTCCAGTGTGCAGGAGCCATTAGGCCCAATTCCACAACTCACGGTTAATTCTTAATCGATGTTCAACTTATTCATCGTCTCTTTCCAATTTTAGAATTGGAAAGAGATGAGAAACAAGTTGAACCTCGGTTAAGAGTTACCCCGGTTAAGAGTTACCCCGGTTCTACAATAGGGTTTTAAGCCTTAAGCCATAAGAAATGGGCGAATCACAGTCGATTATTCCCCTCGGATATAATTGGTCAGTTTCTTACGGATTAAGTCTTAAAATACCTATTGTAGATCCGGACTTAACCGTAAGTTGTGGAACTGGGCCTGAATGGCCCGTCTACAATACACGGGCTGTGTTCCAAATTTATTGCCAGCACTGAAAATACTACAGTTTACGTTACGTGCACTATAGATTTTCAGTACTGGCAGTCAATTTTGAAACACAGCCACGTAGTAAGCTTGGTTTAAGAAGTAAAAGTAAGAAATTGACCAATGACAGTAAATTATTCTTTTCACAATCGACTGTGATTGATCAATTTCTTACTCTTACTTCTTAAACCAAGCTTACTTCGCATATTGTAGACGACACCTTACTCTTACTTCTTAAACCAAGCTTACTTGGCATATTGTAGACGACGCCTAAAACGTAAAACACCTATTGTAGATACAGACTAATGGCCATTCTACAATAAGCCATTAGTCATAAATCAGAAGTTAGAAGCTGGAAATTGACGATTGTGATTGGTCAATTTCCAGCTTCTAACTTTTGATTTATGACTAACGGCTTATTGTAGAATGCGTGTTACTACTGATCTACAATAGGGTTTTATTAGCTTGTTGTTTTCTTACTCTATCTCATACTCGTGTTCTCTATTAATGGCGGACGTGTACGCGCGCGAGATAGGTGTCGTAACTCTTACCCCGAATCTACAATAGGGTTTTAAGCCTTGTGTCATAAGAAATGGGTGAATCACAGTCGATTATTCCCCTCGGATTTGACTGTAATTGGTCAATTTCTTACGGCTTAAGTCTTAATTAAGATTTAAGTCGTAAGAAATTGACCAATTACAGTCAAATCCGAGGGGAAAAATCGACTGTGATTCGCCCATTTCTTATGACACAAGGCTTAAAACCCTATTGTAGATTCGGGGTAAGAGTTACGACACCAGCAACAAGCTATTTTCTCTGTCTTAGGCCGGTATTCATAGTCGGTTCTTATTTCAAAACCGTCTTAAGTAATGTCTTAAGACGCTAATGCGACCCTCTGATTGGTTTATAACACCTTAAGACTGTACTTAAGATGGCCTTGAATATAAGATTTGACTATGAATATAGCCCTTACTATCGTTTTTTCTCTGTCTTACGACGGAATCCACGGTGCTCAAGATTCGAGATGGTCTTAAGCTAGTGCATGAACCAATCAGAGAGCCTTATTAGCGTCTTAAGACGTTGCTTGAGATTAAGACCGGACTATCGATTCCGGCCTTACTATCGCTTTCATTCCCTGAATATGACGGAATAACCAATAAAAAATCATCATTTGATGGCTTAACTCTTACTAGACAAGCTCTAGAATCCCCTTAAGGGTATATCCACACAACTTAAATAACCTCATAAACGTATAAAGAAAATTATCCAATCGTATTTCTTCTTTAAATACGCATGTAAAATGTGATTGGATAATTTTTGTTATGCATACGTTTATGCAAGTTGTGTGAATATATCCTTAAAGTACCTTTTCATGCTGACGCTTGACGCTCATTTTCAGCGTCAAAATAGATCACGTGATCAAAATTGACGCTTGATATTCGTCAATGTCTATCACATGACTTATTTTGACGCCGGAAATAAGCGTCAAGCGTCAGCATGAAAAAGTACCTTTATGGTTACTGTAATGACCATTCTACAATAAGCCATTAATCACAAAGCCTGATTTATAATGGCCGTAACCATTAACTTATGCCAGTGACGGTAAAGTTCAACCATAGGATTTCAATGCTTTCGTTCATATTAATACGGCAAGTTAGTATGAACGAAAGCATTGAAATCCTATGGTTGAACTTTACCGGCACCGGCATAAGTTAACGGTTACGGCCATTATAAATCAGGCTTAAATCAGAAGTTAAATGCTGGAAATTGACGACTGTGATCGGTCAATTTCTAGCTTCTAACTTCTGATTTATGATTAATGGCTTATTGTAGAATGGCCATTAAGCGGGGAGCACAGATTCTTGCATAACGCATAACACATAAAGCATAAAAAATTCAAACAATCAGAATTCTTTATTTCATAGAAAGGAAGGAAACGAAGGACTTTGATTGGTACATTTTCTTATGCATTGTGTTACACTGGATCTACAATGAAGTTTTAAGCCTTAAGCCATAAGAAATGGACAAATCACCGTCGATTATTCTCCTTGAATTCGACTGTAATTGGTCAGTTTCTTATGACTTAAGGCTTAAAACATCTATTGTAGATTCGGAGTTAATCTCAAGCAATGTCTTATGGCACACTGGACGCGGAAACGCTTACCGCGCGGCAAAATACGACGCGGTAGCCAATAAGCTTACAGCTCCTAACATGTTCATTGGTTACCGCATCGCATTTTGCCGCGCGGCAAGCGTTTCCGCGTCCAGTGTGCAAGAGCCATTACAGCTCCTGACATGTTCATTGATTACTGCGTCGCATTTTGCCACGCGGCAAGCGTTTCTGCGTCCAGTGTGCAGAAGTCATTAAGGTGCCGTCACATATAACCCATAATCTCAATCCGCACCGGATGTCCGCAAAAGCATCTAGGGATTTCGTGTGTACGGCATATTTCTCACGTAATCTACGTGAAAAGAGAGTTCTAGTGCAATTTAGTGCACGTCAGAAAACAGACCATTTGTTGTATTTGCACTAATAACATATATCAAAGATTCATTATGCACTTCAAATTTCAAAATTGTTGTCAAACAAATTAATCACTATTTATAAATTAAAGGTAAGTTGTGGCACGTTTTTTTTTGTTTGATGTCGGAGTGCAATTGCGTACCACTGACAAGATAGCAGACAGATTGAATATTTCTGATTTATTTATGTCTATATAATTTGGGAATCGTTTGGGGAAATTTAGGAAAAGCATTTAAACATTTAAGAAATAGTATTTTTCTTGTAATTAACAAATTTTATCATCCGTCAAGTTAGCAGACAGCGATTTTATTTAATGTGTTTTATGAATGGAATCGAATAGAAATTATTTGAGGAAAACGTCTTCATTATTATTTTCATTTGGGAAAAATCACTAATTCAATAGATTTATACATTATGAAAACGAACAAAGCCCAGGTGTAATATGGGTGTAGTAGGTGTAGTACAATGAATATAGTAAACCTAAAATCGTAAAAAATTAATCAATTAAGTTCGGATCTAATTATGTGTAGTAAGAAATCAACTTAATCATAAACTTAATTATATTCGATTAATTTTCTTCATTTTCAACTGTGATTGGTCAATTCCTGATGGCTTAAGGCTTTCTACATTTATTGTACCATCCGAGTAAAGTTTGACAACGCAGTCTAACATTGGAGTATTCGGATTTTGAAGTAATAAACTTTGAACATAAAAATATACAATGAAGAAGAAAATTTGTTAGTACGTGTTATTTTCTTAATTTGTAAATATTATTATTATTTAAATACACTTCAAGAAGAGAAATTTTAATATTTATTCTTTATTTTTGTTATTTTTCAGTAAAGATGGACAGACGTCTGTGTATTTATCTTGTCAGTGGTCAATTGCGTTGTGTGCTTACATGCTCCTTGTGTCCCATGGAGCCGCAAAATGCGTGTAAATGCAATATTTTTTATTTAAGAAGTTATACTGTTCATTTTTTATTTTATTTTATAAGAAAATTATAGAATATATTTTGATTATAACAAAAGTTTTAATTAAACCGTCAAATTTAGTCAAATAGATAAAATTAGGAAAAGCATTACTGGTAATAATTAGTAATTTTTACGGAAATTTCATGGGATTATGGCTCCATAGGACACAAGGAGGTAAAACACACGTAACGTTACGAACGCAATACCTAGTCTTTTGCAGACATCCGGATTACGGATTACGGGCTGTATGTGACGGCACCCTTAAGATGCTAATACGGCTCTCTAATTGGTTCATGCACTAGCTTAAGACCATCTCGAATCTTGAGCAACGTCTATGGATTCCACCCTAAGCCTTGAGCCATAAGAAATGGACGAATCATAGCCGATTATTCTCCTCGAATTCGACTATAATTGGTCAATTTCTTATGACTTAAGGCTTAAAATACCTATTGTAGATCCGGGGTTACGAAAGGTGTGTGCGGGTCCTCAAAATTTGAGCGCAGTTCAAACTGACTACATATAAGTTCACATGGAAATATTTAAACAATTAAGATCCAGCTGTGACCGTTATAGACTTTATATTTCTTATTTGTGAATTTAAAACAATCTCATCATTTTGTTTTATCAAATTGTTTTTATTTACAAATAGCATATATAATAAAAATTAATGTGTCATTTCTCGCTAATTTTACGATTCAATATGGCTGTGATGATTACTTAAACTGCTTAAATAGCTGTGTAGTATCATAACCAAATAGTATGTACATAAATAAAACTACAATTTTGAATGTTCGTTTAAATTATAAAAAAAAAGAGATTTGTAAGTGCTATCTTGATATAGACACAATGGTTGCATTCAGCAGAAAAAGCAGCTTTGCAACTATTGTAAAATTCTTGAATATGATTGGTTTATACATTTAAAGCCAGTGAAGAACTAAGGGCAAGACCAATCATATTAAAGAATTTTACAACAGTTGCAAAACTGCTTTTTCTGCTGAACGCAGCTAAGGGTGCTATTTCATTTGTGCGTTTTTGTCATAACAAAGTTTTCAAACCTGTTGATTGGCTACAAGACAGAGAGATCCAAGGACCTCTCTGTGCTGTACACATTTATCCGAGGGGCATTTCACTCTCGAGTCAAACAATCATCGTTGCTCGACTCTCGCTGACTCGCTCCTTATTTTCATTGACTTCTACTGACTCCTCGCACTATTTTTACTATTTGCGCTCGTTGGCTACGATTACACCGTGCGCTTAGTCGCGACGAGCGCAAATAGTAAAAATAGTGCGAGGAGTCAGTAGAAGTCAATGAAAATAAGGAGCGAGTCAGCGAGAGTCGAGCAACGATGATTGTTTGACTCGAGACATCTATCGTATAGGTCGCGGACTAAGTGCACGGTGTAAACCAGGTTGTTGATTCGCGCTGACTTCGTGCTGATTTAACGTTTTTTAAACGCACCAACTCGCTAAGACTCGCACTGTGACTCGAGAGTGAAATGCCCCTCGCATTTGTCGTACGACGAAAAGGCACAAATGAAATAACACCCAATGGGTGCATTCAGTATTACGACCGCTCACTGACCTCTTGAATCTGTTTGGTCTATATTTTTAGTTCTAACGGAATATGCCAATCAGATGCAAGAGCTCACTGAGCGCTCAGTGAGCGATTGTAGTACTGAATGCACCCAATGGATATGGCCTGCACATTTTCTGACCTTAGAATCTGTTTCGTTAGAACGCATTATATATTGAACCGCATCTCTCTTCAACTTGGTACTTGAGTGAGTGAGGAAGAAAAAGGGGACGGGGATGCGCAGATCCTGGGACTGCTACTTCATTCTTTCTAAACCGTAGTGACTTCATAGAAAAAAATACAGTCTATACTTAACTGAGTTCGGGGAGCGCGCTATCAACGCTATTATGCCATTCTATCCATTATTGATTAGATATAAAACAAAAATAGAATGATATAATAGAGCTAACAACGTGCTCCCCGACGCAGTCGACGTCTATCTTTAAACAAATTCAAATTATATTTAAATTATACGCAAATTATATCATAAATAAATTCAAGTTATACATTCCTTTTTAAGTCTCTGTATGTATGTTATGCATACACGCACGTTGTATCTCGTGCTCCGTTATATTTAATGAGGACAGAAAAAACTGATAAGAACACAAACAAGGATATAAGAGCGTGTACTAAATTTTCTTCTCTAAAATATAACGAAGAAAACTTGCAAAAATGAACACGGAAACAAAATATACTTATTTCAATATTGTTTTACCAATATGAAAATTTCTTACAACTATACTTCCTTAAATTTCTTTTAGATGTATCAAGATTTTAAAGTAAATGGCTTTAAAGATTCGTAGGTAACACAGAAAATTTTACAATATAAATATAAATGTTACATCAATGTTTATCATATCAATAAATGCGTAATTTTTAAGAGTCGCTAAAAGGTGAATTTTAACTGTATTAAGATCACGATATGTTACATCGGATTTTAACGATGTTTGCTACAAAATAAAATGTTACGAATATATTATCGATTTCAATATCTAGAGTTATCGCGTTACGGAAGAGAAAGAGAATAAAATTATAGCTCTAGTACATTTTATGTATTATATACACATAAATACAGAGTGTCCCAGAATATTTGGGACAATGCTTGTATCCAAATAAAGCGGACTAAACTGAGTTGAAAAATTCACTATCATTTTGTTGCAATTTTCGCGATAGTTGACGAGATATTGATTATAATTAGAAATGACTACGTTTATACAAGGCTTAATTTACGCCGAAGTTATAACATTGACGTTGTGAAACTGGTCAATCAGTCATTTCATTCTTCATAGAAGAATAGCTATGACTGACCAATTTCATAACATCAATGTTATAACTTCGACACAAATCGAGCCGTGTAAACGTATAAGTCAATCGCTAAAAAAACGCGTATTCAACCGTCAAATGTTTATACGTCCATCGGTCGTAGTGGCTAATGCCTACTGCACACTGAGCGATGAATGACAAGCGATATCCAATAAAAGCTCTGCTTTTTCTCACGTGACGATGTAAAAACAGAGCTCTCATTAGACATCGATCCGTTGCTCATCGCGTCTAGTGTGCAGTAGGCATAAGCGCGCGGACAAGTTGTTTACTACAAGCGGTAATGCTGGATTCACACTGCATCCGATTTTCGTCGTACGACGAAAATACCAATCAGAAAACAGGATTCCGATAATACGAAGCAAAATTCATCGGAATCCTGTTTTCTGATTGGTTGCAGACCGTCGTATGACGAAAATCGGATGCAGTGTGAATCCAGCATAATGGTTATGCGCGATAAATGAAAATAACTGCCTGCACTGGGCGATCATATCTCGTTGTGCGCTTGCATTTGGTGGTAAGCTGGATGGATACGCGTTTAAGTGGCGGTACAATGAAACTTTTAAGATAAAATTTTAAACTTCAAGTCCTAAGTCATAAGAAATTTATCAATTACAATCGAATGTAAGGAAAATAATCGACCATTGGTTAATTTCTTACTTAGGACTTAAAAGCTTAAGTTTTATACTTTTAAGTCCCAAGCCGTAAGAAATTAACCAATCATGGCTTTAAAGAATCGTTGTAGACACTACTTAATTTAGCGATATTTAGAAATTAATATCTTATTAACTACTGTGAAAATTTCAAAATAGAGGACCTTACAACTCAACATAATCCGCTCTATCTGCACACGAGTTTTCCTAAATTTTCTAGGATACCCTATATATACCGGGTGTCCGGTGAGATTTTTGCCAAACGCTTTTTGTAGATGGAGCGGACTAAACTGATTGTGAGTCGAAAAGTCCTCTACCATTTTGCAATTTTCGCAATGGTTAACGAGATATTAATTACTAAAAATTGCCGAAAATATATTGGTCTTCAATAATTTTTTACTCAAATACTATCAACTTTACAGAAACAGCAAGCGACAAAAGTTGCTTATTTTCTTCTCACAAAGTTCTGAGAATTTTTTAAGAATTTTTTAATACCGTATTTTCTCATGCTGGTAAAAAAATAGTTGCCAGTAAGAAAATGTAGTATTAAAAAGTTGATTAAAAATTCTGAAAAAATTCTCAGAACTTTGTGAGAAGAAAATAAGCAACTTTTGTCGCTTGCTGTTTCTGTAAAGTTGATAGTATTTGAGTAAAAAATTATTGAAGACCAATATATTTTCGGCAATTTTTAGTAATTAATATCTCGTTAACCATTGCGAAAATTGTAAAATAGTAAAAGACTTTTTGATTCAGTTTAGTCCGTTCTATCTACAAAAAGCGTTTGGTCAAAGTCTCGCGGAACACCCTGTATACTTATATGTATACCCGTACGTGCGCACGCACGTATGCACAGGGTATACCCGGTAATGATTGCATAATTTCTCGTGGGCAAATAAAACAGATTGAACTAAATTGAAATCCTACATTTTGCATTTTTCGCAATAGTTAGATATTAATTGCTAAAGATCGCCAAATGTGTAGTGCCTACCGACAAGCGCGCTACGAGATACAATCACTCAACGCGGGAAGATATTTTCTTTCATCGTTCATGCGTTGCTCTTACCACTTGTAGAAAACAACTCCTTGTACGCCTAGCAACGCCTATGATGGTAAATGGTCATATATTGCTACGGATTTGTATTTGGCGATAAGCCAATTTGGAGATCTTTAGGAATTAATTTCTCGTCAACTATTGCAAAAATTACAAAATGGTACAGAACTTTTCAACTCAGTTTAGTTTGCTCTCTCTTCCCAACAGAGATTATGTAGTCGCTGAACACTCTGTATGTAACATTATTTACATGTGTATATATATATATATTTAAAGTCTTAGATTATATAGTATATACATTATATGTATGTAAAACGTATAGTCAGAGCCTAAAAGGTTGCAATACTTTTTTTAAAATGAGTTTCAGAATACAGCCTACTCACCGAGCGATTGGTCCTCATTTGTCGATCCACGAATAAGAACCAATCGCTCGCTGAGCAAGCTGCATTCCGATACCCATTTAAAAAAGTGTTGCAACTTGCAACCTTTTAGGCCCTGACTATACACGAGTGCGTACATATATTCGACGAGTCGCGCTTTGTGTGTAATTACAATCGAATTTCGATTGTATGTATAATTGTATATGCGCGTGCGCCCGTTGCTATTAGAGCAACATTGTGTGAATTATACTATATACTGCTGTTTGTTTAAAGTACAGAATTCATCCTAAAACACACAACTATGTTTTCACATCACAATGCTTATGGTGCCGCTCTTACAATGAACAATATTAATACAAGTGACATTTTTCGTCATTTTTCAGTTTTTCATATCAAGAATAATTCAATTATAACAACAATTGAATTAAGTATCTTGGATAAGTTTTTATCTACAAAGAAAATAATTTAAACACAATGCTTTCATTATGTCCAAATTATCTTCAAATTTTATAGCTATATATATATATATATATATTGTGTTAAATATATATATACTTAAAAATACATTACAAGTTATATGTATATGTACACGCACGCACAAATTTTTATCATATACATATATTTCTTTTAATTGTAATTTTTCAGAAATCAGCTTTATCAATCTCTTCGGAGACGAAATGAATTGGTATTCGAAAGATATTCCCATATACTCAATCTTACGCGAAAGAACCTCAATTTATCTTCGACGATCATAGATCATCGAATAAATTTTTAAAGCTCCTAAATGGTCCACAGCCATATTGAATCGTAACGTCAAAACCGAGAAATGACACTTTAATTTTTGTTACACGCCATTTGTAAATAAACAATTTGGATAAAATAAAATGACGAGATCGCTTTAAAACATTTGTAAAAATGGAAAACTATGCTTATCCCCCCTGACAATTAGCAAATAATCATAAAAAGTGAAAAAAGCAAAGTGTGTAAGTGAAAATAGACTAGGATATGTATGCACATTGAATAAAAGCACTTCACGTGCTTTTTATTATTTTATACGATTATTTACTGACTGTCAGGGGGGATAAGGATAGTTTTCGTTTTTTACAAATGTTTTAAAGCATTCTCATCATTTCATTTTATCTAAATTGTTTTTATTTACAAATGGCACGTAATAAAAATTAACGTGTCATTTCTTGTTTCTGACGCTTCTGATTCAATATAATTGTGATGACTACTCAATAACCTTAATAAAGGCCCTTATTCTGTAACTTTTAACAACAATGTGAATGTTGCTCCATTGTCGTTACGCATAGTTTATTTTACCATGTACATATGTATAAAATCTACGCAATAATGTAACAACATTACCACTATCATTGAGAATTATAGAATAGGGGTAAAAAAAATGTGTGTGTGTGTGTATTACTGAACTTGTCTCGCAGCACATTTACATGTGGCTGCCCAGCGCGCAGAAACTGCGTTATATGTAAGAGCGACGTGAGCACAATCGCAGAATTTTGTTCACCTTTTCGCTTTAGTATTTACAAGAATAATATGCGTACTTTCGGTAATACCAGTCACTGATTCAAGTACGCATGTGCGTGCAAGTATCGTACTGCAAATGCGTCGTTCTGAACCTCGGTCGCTTTTACACACACCTTGGCGATACGTTGAATCATTAACATATAGTACTGGACGGAGCATAGCATTGAAGTTATTTTGACAGATCTAGAAAAAGATAGAACGATGTTTGGGGGTAATAGCAAATCATGTCTTCCCTCTCCTGAAACAATTCGATCAATAGGACAATAGTAGAAAGTTTCGTGCCCAAACATTTACCTTACTCTTTCTAGACCTGTCAAGACGAAAGATCAAAGAGATTTCGCTGTACGCTCCGTCCAATACTATACATATGTCAATGCGTTGAACAGCAGCTGATACATCAGCAATAGTTAGGCTCGCGTTTATATAACGTTAGCTTCAATGCAAATGACAGATGACTTATCTAGATTAGATGACCTCTCACAACTGTCTTGTTTTTGCCAAAAAGGATTTAATCCTCTTAGTTTTTGTCTTCCTCTTGTTAACGTTGTCAATTGACCTCTGTTACACGGCATGCTTAATCGGATTTAATAACATCTGTAGTTATGAAATTGGCCAATTATAGCTGTCTCTTGGAAGAATGGAACGACTGTGATTAGCCAGTTTCATAACTACGGATGTTATTAAACCCGATTAAGGGTGCCGTGTAAATGTAGTAATAAACACGAATCTATGTTGGAAAATACATTCTTTCTCCTCATAAAGAATTCGTTCTAGCGGCAGATAGGAGAAATACAGCAAATAGAAAATTGTGGGAGAAAGATACAATTATACATACAATTGTCCGGATATTCTTGCGGACAAATCTCTAGTAACGAAACGCGTACTATTGTGGAATTGCTGTTTCTTTTTCTAAAGGTATACATTTTTATGAGCCGTTAAAAACTGGCTGTTTCAGCGATAAAAAGAATCAACATCGAATATTTTGATATTAATTTTGATCATGTTATCATTCTTTTTGTCGCTGAAATGATAGATTTGTGCGATTTGTGAAAATGTATTTCTAAAATATACTTCTACAATGAGTTGCAAATACCCTATCGCCAATCGCAATGCTTCGCAACAGCTAATCGGAAGCATCAATAATTATTAGGTGCTTTCCATTTGATAACACAAGCTAAGTCGACACAAGCGTCGTTCTATCATCTTTATTACTTACTAAATGTAAAGAAAGATGAAATGATGCTTGTATTGACTTGTGTCACTAAATGGAAAGCACACATTATTGATATTTGTAACTCAAGAGTCTTAACACTTTTAACAGGCTATTTTCCATTTACAAGACACAAATATCGTTCTATCCTTTTTGATATTCAATGAATAACGAAGGTAAAACGACACTTGTATTAATTGTATTTTGTAAAAGGAAAGCAGCCACAGTAAAGAAACCTTTCTTGCATCTCTACATTTGATATACACTGAAAATATAGTATTTTTCTCAACAAACGTTTATGGAAATACATACGATTTACTATCGTACAAGCTTTCAATTTACAATCTCATTCTCATTTCTCCCTTTTTTTCCTCTCCCTCTTTCCCCCCTCCTCCCTCATGCTAATAATTTCACTCACATCTTTTTCATTCATCATCGTATCAAGATTAAGTTCCACGCACACGGATATATACATAACAGAGAGATCGCCTTCTCTTCTATATTGAAAATACAGCAAAACTCTTTCAATAGTTTATCGTTCTATTGGCTCATTTTTCTTCCTTGCATAAAAGAAACATTATTTCACTTCGTATAAGACAAACATTCATTGGGTAGAAAGCGAACGTAGAAAGACTATATATATATATATATATATCTCGGAAAGTCACCATACTGCAAATCACAGACCGCGACAATTATAGGTCTGTTTTTTATTCCTGTACTAGACTGCACTAAAACTCTCTTTCTCGCTTTCGCCAAACATAGCTACCTCACTTTTAAGTTCTAAAAGTGTATACCAGTTGAGCGACAGAAAACAGATCTTATATATTGTCTTATTCGGATGGCCTTTGACCCCAGCGCGATTTTGTCCTCGGTAATCTAGTGGGTGACGACGAGCTACTACTGTCGCTCAATTTCCGTTTGACGTTCAACACAATACCACTTTTGGATGAAATTTTTGAGTGAGATGTCATTTTAGAGACGTCTATTGTCGGCGGAGTCGATGGAAAAATGGGAAAATCTTCATCTTCGAGACCAGGTGGCTTCGGCTGCTCGGAAGTGAAATTCTTCTTGAAAGAATCCGAAGGACTTGGCTTGTACGATTTATTCGCCTCCAATGCAGGCTCCGCGGAAAGCGGGAGTGACGACAGAACCTGAGGCGATATCGGTACGTCACTTACGGAACCAACAGGCGGCGGCGTTAAAACGAGCGATGATGATGTTGACGATGACGACGATGACGAGGAAGAAGAAGACGGTGGCAGCGCTGGTACTACAGATTGCGCTACCGTCACTGCCGCGACTGCAGCCAATTCTTCTTCGGCTTTTCGGATCAGATCCAGATCGCTCAAAGTACTCAATGTACTCTTGCTCTCCTTGGGAACTTCTAACGACGCTTTCTCTGATTGGCTAATCTTGGAAGAGGGCGAAGGCGAATATCTCTCCGGGTTTTGATAAAGCGCGGGTAAAAATGACGCGCCAGGCTTAGATGGAAGATAAGGATCCACTTTAGACGATTCCTGCCGCTTGACGTTCGCCAGAATCTCTTGTAAATTCGGCGGTATAGTAATGTCCGAGACTTTATCGAGGATAGGCTGCGCGAATTTGGAAATAGGTGGCGGAGGCGTGAAAGATCGCGCGTTTGATGGACTGTAAGCTTCCTCGCAAGTGTCGGTGGGCGGATCTAGTCCTAAACCCTGAAACAATTGTAGATGAAGATGTACAGATATATATAAGAGAGATCAACGAAGGCAGAAATTCTCACGATTGATCAATGACGCGCGTGATTAATGGAAACAAACGAGCGTATTTTCAAAAATCCATCTATATTTTACCAATTAGAAATTATTAGACAGATAATAGAGAAATTAACAGATAAATCCATTACAGCTTTAATAGAAAACTTATTGAACGAATCTACTACTTTTACATTCCATAAATGTACTTAAAGATACCATTTAATAAGATTACGTCTATGGATAGAGCTACTACCAGATTTTTATTTCGGTGATCGAATGATTGACTTGGTTATTTGAAGATGCATATTTCTACGGTACAGACCATTAAAAAGATCAATTTGCGATATTATCCCTCACGACAATGTAAGTGTGCAGCTATTATATCAGAATTTCATATAAAAAATAGGAAAAATTTATTTATCTTTATTCTACATTATAGAAGTGTTCAACTACTCAATTCTCTTATATGCTGCTAAATGGTCAACTTTCTCACAATGTTTGATTAATGAGGCTTCTAATATCTACGATAAAAAACTCAAGTTCTTTCAAAGAGTAGGAATCTAGACCAACTTGTGAAATTAGATCGGGATGTATTGCAGTAGAGCTCAAAAAATCAATTTTATTTGTACAAGGTGAATAAAAAGATGTAGTAACACGATAATAAATTGAGGTTGCAAAAAATAAGCGGAGATTCTCACCGGCAAAGTAGGAGTTGCTTCGTCGAGAAACGACGAGCTAATGTTCTGTATCTGTTGCCTCTGTTCCTCAATTTGTTGCTTCTGCTCCTCGATCTGCCGATTCAACTCATCCATCTTTCTTTGTAACTCTGTGGAATTCTTGCTGGATGAAGATAAGATACCAGCGGTATTGTCAACAGTGGGCTGCAGATTATTTATATCGTCGTCCATCTCACCAGGACTATATGGCTCATCTCCGTCATCGTCCAACGTGACTTTACCGGGTGATGAGGTCAGGTCAATCTTTGATGATAATTCCGGCACAATCTTGCATATCGTTGCAGTATCTATGACGCCGCGCGACATACCTATGTGTGCTTTGTTCAAAGATTCCAGAGTCATTTGTGTTACTGCCGCCGGCGCTTTCTCTTTTGTCGAGTCTAATGTGGTCGCTTTGTATAACATGGGAGATGAAGAAGGTGACGGCGACAAGGTCTTCTCCTTTGGCACGCTGATCAACGGCGGAGTATAACTTCTATCGGACGTCTTGGACGTTTTCGAAGGTATTGTCGACACAACTGACAATCGCTTTTTCTTGTTGCGAACTATAATGCCGAGAAGTAGATGTGGTCGGTGCTCCTCAAATCCAGGACCGTTAAGCGGCATTAGAACTGGCGGTATCGTACTCTGATTCGAGAATGGCATTATATAAAAGTCCTTGATATTTTTGGAAACATTACCCACAACGCCCAAACGGCTTCTACTGTTCAGATAACTATACAGAGTTATGTAGGGAATCTTCTCTTCGTCGTTCGCAGCTGTTAATCGAATGATTAGAATCTCTTTCGAGCCGCTTCTTTTCATCTTTGAGATATAATCCCAAACGGTCTCATGACTGATCCTACCGACAACGTCGACAGTATCTGGTAAATCATCGATAAGATCCTTGGCGTTACCACTTACTTCTTGCGCGGTTATAAAGAATTTAGCAACATCGACCATATTAACAAAACCGCGCCAAACGGTCTGCCAACTGCCCTTCGCTGATGTTTCCTTGTCCGTCATCTGCTCTTTGTCTCTTTCGGATTCCTCATTGATATCAGGCGTCTTAATCGTAACAGTAGAGCTAGGTTCTCTGTCTGATATATCGGAATCGTTCCCATCAATCGTATTTGTAGTCGCCTCATCTTCTATGTGCCGCCAGAGGCGGTCTTCTATCAATTTTTCCACAGGTGATGGGGACATCTCCTTCTTCTTCTCTGTTTCTCTTTTACGTTCCTCTTCCCGTTTATCAATGTCCTTAGATTCTCTACTACCGCTACGATTTCTTGAATGATTGTCATTACTCTTGTGTCTGTCCTTTTCTCTCTGCCGCTCTCTCTCCCTGCTTTCCTTTCTACTCACCTTGTCTCGATCTTTGTTCCGATCTCGATCTTTATCCTTTTCTCGCTCTCTGTCATGCTTGCTCTCTTTATTCCTGTTTGATTTTCGCTCCTTGCTCTTGTCTCGCGTCTTGCTACGATCTCGATCCCGATTATGACGATGCCGACTGTGACTTCTCTCCCGATCCTTACTCTTAGACTTTGCACTGTCGCGATTTCTTCCTCTCTCCTTATCCTTTTTCCTTCGATCATCTGTGTTCTTGGATTTTTTTGTTTCCATTTGCGCCGTTAGTTTATCCTCCTTATCCTTATTCTTATCCTTCAAATCGTCAACTGTGGAACTTATATTATCGCCGTTATTTAATGCAGAAACGATATCCTGCACCGGTGTTTTAGGATCAACGTGATCGATTCCACCATCGTTCTCGATTATCTGTTCACCCTTGTGAGTCTTAACAACGATCGACTTGGCCTGGGCCATCAAATCAAGTTCGTTCTTCTTTATCATTTCCAGCTGATGTTTGGTCTCCTTCTCGCGCCACTCGGCTAATTCCTGACTGGCCATCTCATCCGGACTTAATCGCACCACCGCATCCGGCGTTAATGAGCGATCTGCAATCTTTCTAAACAATGTCAGATTCTTGGTATCCTTTATGTTAAATACTAGACTCCTGTATTTCGCTTTATATTTAGAACCAGTATCCTTGAAATACTTGTACATCTCAAATTCTATGTTAAAAGCCAAGTCGGCAATTTCCTCGTCAGTTAGTTTCAGATCTTTAGTTTCTTTTATACGGCTGGATAGTAATTCTGTCAGCGTTTTTCGGATATTCACTCGTATGGGTTCCGTTTCTGGCTTTTTTACCGGTGTTAACTTAATTTGTTGTTTCGATTGAGACGGTGATGACTTTGCTTCTTGCTTCTTAATCGGCGTTTGCTTCGGCGAACCTGCTGATTGAATTTTCAATTGCGTCTGTGTGACGTTCTTTGATGTTTTCAATGTTACAGGGTTCTTTCCTGGCGTCGTGGTGATTATCGTCTGTTTCAATTGTGCCGATTTATTGCCCGACGATACTTGTTGTATAGCGGGAATTATTGTAATTTTCTTGTTGGATGTTAAAACAGTTTGTTTTGATCCAGCTACCTTGGTATAGATTGTCTTTGGCATATTTTGCACCTTAACCGGAGATATCTGCGTAATTTTTGCCTGAAAACAATTCCCATGTCTTTCCGTTAACTTAAAATATATTTTAAAGAAATTTCTAAATAATCTAAAAATTCTAAATATTTTATATTATTTTTTTACCTATACTTTTGTATAAGTAAAAATACAAGTTACTACGTAAAAAAAAATTCAGAATTTATCTGAGAGTACTCATTAAACTGAATAAAAAATATCTAATAATGTATAAATAAATAATGTATGAACGTAGTAAGAAAATCAACTCTGAGTTAGAAGTCAAGAATTTTATAAGTCGATGCTTTTATTTGTGGCATCTTACAGGAAAACAAAAATAGCTGCAAATTTTTATGCAACGCTGATGGAAATCATTTGATTTGGAAACTTTTTCGCATAAGTGGTATCTTCATTGGTTGTATTCAGTAGAGAAAGCTGATTAGAGATAACTTGGTAATTCTTTAATATGATTGGTTCATGCTTTTAGTTCTTTGCTGGATCTAAGTGTGTAGGAACCAATTACATTAAAGAATCACTAAGTGCTCACTGATCAGTTTTCTCTGTTGAATACAACCAATTACCGGCAGTGAGATCTCCGGCTCCTGAGCCTTCAGGATTTGGCAGGATACTAGTTAAAAGGTGGCAACCGTAAATACAGTCCCAAAATCTCTGCATTTCCTTTTAAGAACGATTTTTTTTTAAACATATTGTATTCTAACACGAAAAGCTTAATACAATAATGTCGAGGCTATAGTAATTTTTTAAATTATAAGCAATTAAAATTCATAGAACTAACATTTTGTCCGCTTAAGCATGACGATATAACAAGTGCTCTTGCCCTTTAACAACGTCTAAAGTCCTATGCACAAGGAAGAAATATTAAGAATAGGAATAAATTAAGATTTCAACTTATCAGAAACCGTGTATTCCGATGTAACTGAATTTTGATAGGTTAAACTCATAATACTTATTCCTGTTTCTAATATTTCTTCCATTGTAGGCAGCCTTTAATAGCGCTGAATGAAAAAACTAGTGCAACACTGAGTGCAATTATAATACAAATTAATTCGTATATTCGTATTTATTCATATTTTTAATAAATAATTTAACTCTTTTAATTACATTCCATGTTGTCATGATAATTTCATAATCTTGAAACGATTAAATTATTAACACTGAAAATATGTAAATCGATTTATACTTAATTCCACCAGTGTTGCACTAATTTTTGCAGTGGAAAAACGCTATAAGTTATCATACAAAGATACATTGATATTTTAAATAAAAAGTTATTTCTAAAATTTTTACCATATACAAGGCAAATGAACACGATTATGAATTTATTTTGAGACCTGACACATATGTTGTAACTGAATTGATATTTTGTAATATTATATTCCGATATTATACATAGTAATCACAAATAGATCCTGTATAGAAACAGAAATAGTTTCTTAATAAAAATATTGCATATTTACGTTAATCTTTCATTAAACTCACCCCCCCCCCTTTTCAATTCGAAGTAGCACTTGTCACCATGCATGAGCGCGCGAAATTTCACCTGTAATTTATAAATTTTCTAATAATTTAATATAGCCGCTACTTTTTCTAATAATTTATTATAGCCGCAACATTTTTGTGTATTAGAATTTTCATCTTGCAATTAGAATATTCTAAAGAATCCAATCATAAAAAGAAATAGATTTTGAAGCATCCTATGTATATAAAGTGCATTCTGTTATTTCTTAGATTAGATTAACAATTGATATTATTAAATTCAATCTGAATAATTAAGTAAGTGTATAATCACTAAAACAAATGACTAACTTATATTTTTGCCTCAAGTAAAATAATAAGACAATTCTTTGTTATAAAATGAACATATGGAAATAAAAGCAATATATAAAATATTTTTCTTAAATATCAGAAAATATATAAGATAATTCCGTTTTCACGTTTTTATTTATCGCATGTAATAATTATGTAGAAGCAAACAAATAAATTGTTTAACAAACATGAAAAAATCGCTTCTAATCTGAGAATCAATCTTTCAATATGCTCACTTAAACAATTCTTACTGAATATGTACTGTTTGTCTTTTACGTCTTGATCTTTTCCATGACATCATGTATATAAATTTTAATTTAATTTATATATATATTGTTAGATTTATTTTATTTAACACATACAGGTTTTCCAGATGTTTGGATCTGCGTGACGAGCTTTCCGCCTATTTGAAGTGTATTGATGTTATTAGCCTCTACTATTTCAAAAGTTGGATTCTCTTTCAACCATGTTCGCAAACTGGATCTGAGAGGAGCATCTGCGCCTAAAATAATAATATCATGTATGTCACACACGTACATAGGCAAGCGCGCAAACACATACAGAATAATCTATTATAATTTTCCACGCAATTGTTTCGTAAACTATTCGTTTGAAAAAAGATTTCAAGTAATATTTATTTCGAACAGAATATTTTTTGATGTATACAATTTTTTCTAGGTGAAGCTATTCCCAAGTTTTGAAGTTTCCCAAGTTTTTTTTTGGAACAGTATCTTTTTTCAACTTAAAATGGTTAGGCTACGTCGAGAAAGTTCATTGACCTATGATATAAGGCTTCCAAGGTCATTCGAGGTCACTTAATTGTTTAAAATTTTAAAGTCTTTTATTTTCTTATCAATGAACTTCAAAATCTCTTGAAGACGTTCCACTTGTCACCAAAAAAAAGGATGTGTTTCCAGCATGCTGGTGCTCCTCATAATGACCACCGAGTTCGAGAAATCCTCAATAAAATGTTTCTCGATTGATTAGAAAGAAGTTACCCTATACCGCGTCCATGGAGAGACCGACCACGATCCACACATTTTGTGGATCAAATTGGAGGACTCGAGCGCGTTATATTTAGTTCCGCATGCATTATTGTCGTTGGGCTGCCCGAACGTTCTGTGGATGTGGTATAGTAATTTGTAGGCAGGCAATCATGATATCTAGACCCTCATTATCAGAAATGGTGAGTTCTTGTTGATACACTTAATTTTTTATAAAGTCCCACAAAAAAACTCTACAGTACAACTACAGTTGTCAAATCCGAGAATTTGTTGTTAGTAAGAAGAGTATCATACTTTCTCTTTCTATCCTGACTAAAATAATATTCTTGAATTTGGTAGTCGTTATGAGAAGTACTATCATGCTGTATTCTAATGACAAGTGGAACATCTTTCAGGAGATTTTGAAGTTCACTGATCAGAAAATAAAAGGCTTGAACGATCGTAAATGACCTTGAATGATTTTGGAAGACCAACATATCTATCATAGATTAATAAACTCGAAATAGGCTTTACGCACTAACTAAAAAAAAGATGTTCATTTTAAAAAGTAAACATCACCTTGAAATCTCAGAGACATCTCTACCTGGACATAATGTGTATCCATAAGATGTCTCCCACGAAATAGAGCAAGGACTATGGCACACAAAAAACTTAAGCAATAAAACGTAAGCAGTAAGTGAATTAGCCAATCATAGTAGAGACTACAAATGAGCTCGTAAAGTAAACAATAACAAATTCAACATGTTTATTTTCTTACTGCTTAAGTTTTTCTGTGTGCCATAATTTTAAATTTTACTTAAAACATTTTGCTTTCGAATAACAAACAGTTCGAGAGATAGTAGAAAAATTATAAACACCCTGTACGTGCACGCGTGCGTGCATGCATACGTAATGGAATCCATCTATTCTGAACAAACTCCCTTTTTATTTTCAATTTCTCTCTGAATTCCTACTATTATCTAATGATAAATATGCAAAATAAAATATACCTACAATCAATTTATAGAAACAAAGCAAGTGAAAAACAAAAGATATCGTGTTTGCTATAATTCCACGTGATTACATAAAAAATGAATAATAAAATAGCAACACATAAAAAATTAAATTTCTAAAAAAAAATTGATACAGAATAGAGGGATTTAAATATTTTTAATATTTAATGAATCATATATGAGTTATTTACCGGTAAGAACTTTACCAGTTTTTTTATCAAAGACTACTACTCTAGTCTCGTGTTTTGTCTTCATAGTTTCTGTCGTAGGTAATTTTGCAGACTTTATATTTGATCCAGATGGCACGGGTTTATCCTTAGTTAAAGTTTCCTGAGCATGTGCAAGAATACACGCATCTGAACAATAAATGCTAGAATTTCTGGCTTCTTTCTTACAAACAACACATTGCATTGTGCTGGAAGCTGAAGCAACACCATGGTCAATGGAAGAACTCGACGGAGATATTTCTTTCGGTAATACAGCTTGCGATAATGAATTTTCACCCATTGATTCGACTTTTGCTTTTTGTTTTCCGAGTAGTGATTGCAAATTCGATTTTATCTTTTCTTCTTCGGCTTTCTTTTTTAGACAATTCGGACAAACCCACTCAATGCCTTTCTCCTCCATTTGTTGACCTATTATACATTTGTATAAAATAGATATCGTATGACACAAATTAAAATAAATATTTTCTCTCGTCATATATACTTAAATTACTTACCCATAGCTTTACTGACATGTACACATTTTCCATGGAACCAATCTTCACAGACATCACAACATATCATAAATCGATTGTTATGTGGCCGTTTGCAGATACACCATAATCGATCTGGATCGTCTTCCGAATCTGAATTATCCTCCTCATCATCTTCGTCATCTTCCTCTTCTTCATTTACTACTTGTTCCGTTTTGAATTCATCCTTGTTATGTACTAATTGTTGAACTGATACCTGACTGTATGTTAAAACAATTATTAAATTTTAATCAAAAAGTATATAAGAATATAAGATCAATATAAACAAAGGAAGTTTTAGCTGTTTTCCGGCCAACATAGAAATAGTTCCATATACAAATTATGTATTATATTAAGGACTTTTTGTAAAGCAGACTCGAGTGATGTATCACTTATCTAGGGGAAACATCAGGAGAAACAAAAAACAATAAATCTAATGCTATCACATTTATTAATAAAATGTTGTTAAGGTACGACATCAAACATTTTGGGAATTAAGCAATAAGGACATTGTTTTGGTAAAACACTATTTAATATAACTTGGAGATTTTCTAGCGATCAATAAGCAACAAAGAGTCCAATATATGTTCGATATGCGAATAGTTCAGATATAAACGAGACTTTTTTGTGAATATAAATTAATGTTGATAGACATATTTACACTAGTCATTGAGATATTCGAACAAATACTATCGAGTGTCGTTGTGTCCTTACGCATTCATGTCTTTTTACATAAAACTATTTGTTATTGCATCCAAATTTTCAATTTATAATAATATAGTGTGCTTACGTAAGCTTCTGTACTTTCTTTGTAGGTTCGGGATTTGTCTGTGGCATCTCGATTTTTTCTTGCAACCGTTTACTTCTGGTGGCAGGTGCTTCGATAGGTGGTAACTTAATTACACGATTACCTCGAACGATTTGAATAGTCTCTTTATCGTCCTTCGAAGATTTTTTGCTTGTTTCTTTCGACACATTTGTTTGTGCCGTTGACGTTGTCTCTGCTGATTTAGAATCTTGTTCGGGTGATATTAATGTAGGCACAAGCATGCTACCCGATGCCAATGATTCTGGTATCACTCGTGGCTTGGGATCACCTAGTGTAGACTGTAAGCAAGAAAAAAATCCTATAAGAATAAAATCCTAATTACCTCATAAAACAATTATATTGTTGAATGTAGAGGGATCCAGGTTGGATCCCTCTACATTCAAAAATTAAAGGCAAGGACCAGCTAGCAAACATTGATTCAATGATATTCGAACCGAAGCTGGCGTTCGGTTTTATAGTTCGGTGTTATAGTTTAGATAGGGCAAAGATCAAGAACTACTTATGAGAAAGCATCTTTATGTCTGGAGGGAAAAAATATCTTAATTTCTGGAGGGAAAAAATAAAGTGTAGAAATAAGGCTCTACTAAAAGATTCGCCTAGTAGAAAATCTAATTAATAGCATAAGATTGCTAACGAAAAAATGACGCCAGGTTAGCAGTGCAATTGTTAAGGGGGCATAGCACCACCAACTATCACCAAGTATAAGTTTCTATTATACACTCAATAGGCGAGATCGAGATTAATTTCCACATCCTCAGCCGATATTTAGCATATACTTGACTAAGGTACCAGTTGCTGAATCCGGATTTTTTTCTCTTGGCACTCGAACAACCAAGACAACTGCAGATTAAGGAATTTTTTCTTTTGGCAGAAAGTGACCTTACCTTAATCTATAGTTAGGAATAAGGAGGCATAATATTCAATTTGATTGCCACAAGCAATTATTAAAAAAAAATTGCCCTTTAGATCTATTATTAAATTATTATTATCATCGTCGTCGTTATCGTCGTTATCATTGTTATTGTTATTATTATTATGAATTATTTCTACGAACATTTTGACTGTCAAGATAAGTTTGGTATTGCTTAATCCTTATGTCAATATCCTTTAGTTTAACGTTATGTCCAACGTACCCGGGTACCCACTATGGAATTTCGCATGCTACAGGTTGTAAATGGTTCTCTATACTTCTTATATATATCACTCAAGACCATCTCCAAAATTATTCTAGCAATAGCTTATCTAACGATCAACGTATTAAATAATTCTCCCTATTCTCTTTCTATAGAATAAGTAAAACAGGGTGCTGAAATCTTGTAAAAAAAAATTCCTTGAGAATTCTCTAGGTATTTTTGTTTAAAATTCCAGATAAGATTAGACTATTTTTTAATTCAAGTACGAAATAAATCAAAGTACAAGCAACGCAAATATATTAATGATTAGTAGAAAATAAAAATTCCACGAGACTATATTTATCATTTTCCACAATTGGAGCTGCAAAACTTACAGTATAGTATAAGAACAGCTCATTGCAATATATACATATGTAATACATAAAAATATATTTAATTTATAAACTATTATTTAAATACAAAACTAAGTATTTTTTTTTTAAATATAAGATAATAGTGTGGTATATTTAATTAATTTTTCTCACAATTTTAAATCTGATTAAAGCTTTATATGACATATGTATCATTCATATAAAACATTACATTTTAAGGTAACCCTACACGGTCAATAATACTGATCAGTAATATTAACCGGTTAAGTGGTAGGCTTTTTAAAACATTCCGTGCCAAAAGTGGTAGGCGTCAATTGTGAACTAAAATATACCAAAATTTGGCCCTAGGGGTTTTTTGGGTCGCTGATTTCATTTCGTATATAAAGAGCCGGACTGATTCGTTCCAGCGCGATATTTACAAATAAATGTAAAACATGTCCGAGTTCAAAAATCGCCATCAAATTTTACAAATTTGACGCCAAAATCGAGTTCAGAAGCCCAAAAAACAATAGTATACCAAATTTCAAGCAAATTCGTTGAATAATATAGAAGTTATTCAAGATGTGCATATATGCTACAATACCACTTTTGGCACGGATTCTTTTTGTGCATATATGCTACAATACCACTTAACCGGTTAAGCTGGCTCATTTTCAAAATTTTGAAAAAATAAGCAGAGTTCTAGTTGCCCCCCGAAGAATTTTAGAGTTCTCTATCAATTTTAGAAAGAGTTCCGTCGATTAAAGCGGTGAAAACACCATTTGAAGTTTCGAGGAGGCCAAGTTCACGATTCCGAAACTTTGAAGACTATAACTTCTTTACCGTTCATTTTAGCACTTTGACTCATATAGGACAATCGATATAACTTTGGGGAACAACCAGAACTCTAAAAAATGATCAATATTCTTGACAATATATTTCACTTTAATTTTACGTACAATATCTATTGCACTGTGACATATACTATGACATGGATCATAATACAGCGATATTGATGCTCGAGAATCAAAATCTAGATCACCGTCGGTATTCTACGTTAATCCATCAATATTAATCACAAACGATCAATAATATTTGTTAATAGTAACAGTATTATTGACCGTGTAGGATCACCTTTAAAATAACGTTATACAAATACACTTACATGTTCAGCTAAATCAACTCCAAGTTCCTCTTGTAGCAATAATGCTTCAGCAAGTAATTCTTCTTCATGTTTGCTAGCTTCCATTTCTAAAGTAGCCAATAAATGTTCTTCTCCTTCGATTCCAACTTAAACAAAATCACGAATCACGAATTGACTTTTGGTGGGACAAGAACAATTTTGCAGTGTGAATTATATTTCGTTACTTCGTGTAACTGTGCAAATTTACACACTCTTTTTTTCACGAGTTCATGTCCCGTAAAGATCCGAACAACGCTTAAGGGGAGATTCCTGAGATTAAATTTGAGATGAAAATCCTAATGCGAAAATGTCGAGGCTGCAACAATTTTTTAAATTATAAGTTAACTTTAAATGCTTATAAATAAAAAACCATTTTACTTTTATAGCCTCGATTATTATTTCTGGATTCTTTTGAACATTCTAAGATGAAAATCCTAATACAAAAATATCGAGGCTATAATAGTTTTCGAATTACACACTATCTTTAACCAATTATAATTCAAAAGTTATTATAGCCTCAACATTTTGGTATTAGAATTTTCGTCTCAAAATGATCTCAAGAATCTTCCCTAAGCGTTGTTCGGGTATTTACGGGACACCCTGTATACATATATATACAAAATTAAATTTCAACGGTAGAAATCAAAATTCGATATTCTAATATTAAAACTATAATTACCAACTCCTTACATCTGAAATGACGCGAATCAATATCAATAACAAAGCTGTTATCAATAGATATAAGAAATAATATTAATACGCATTTTTTATACGTACCTCATTATATAGGGTATGGAAAAAGTATCGGGACCCTGGAATATCTCGAGAAAAATAAGTTTTACAAAAAATATTTCAATTTAAAAATTGTAGGGTTTTAAGTATGGCATTACATGACAATGTGAGTGTGACCTTGAATAATGTTGTTAAGATCATATGTTGTAAAAATCACTTTGAAATGTTGAAATGAATCCCCCTACTATTAATTTAAATATATTTTATTTTTCGAGACAATCCAAGATCTCGGTACTTTTTCCGTATCCTATTTAAAAATTATATTTATAAAATTATATGAAATAAATAATTAAAAAGTAGAAAGAATGAAATAGTATGACAAAATAATATAAAAAACCAATTCCTTCCTCCATTCTTTATCATATTTATTAAAGCGAGAAAGAGAGAGAGGGGAAGGAGAAGCAGAAAGAAAATAGAGGGAATGGAAGGAAAGACAGAAAGGGAGGAAGAGGGGAAAAGATGTTTAAAAAAATGAATAACAATCCATACAAGATGAAGAAACTCTGAAGTAAGGTAAATTTAAATTATAGATCGGAGAATACATTTATCATTATAAAGAGAAAGATACGCGCACATATTTTTATTAGTAGAGAATATTTTGAAAATAAAAAACTTATTACTATTATACAACATAATTTAGAATATAGTAGAGGAGGGGGTAAAAGGAGTAATATCATAAATTAAATAATACTCTCTAATGAAATAGTATTGATGCTAGAGACAGCAATGTAAAATATAAATTTCATATATTATGCATACATTACGATCAATAATATTGTACAAGTATATTACATGATTTGACAATATTAAAAACAAAACGTTTTTACTAATAAAATTATAATATGAGCAAATTAAGGAATTGAACGAACAAAAGTACAAAATATGTTGCAATATATGTACAATTATTACAATAGCATTACGTAGTATTTATAAAAATAAGAGAAAATAGAACAATAATAGTATACAAGAAATTCTACATTGCAAAATATGCACAGAAATAATAAACAATAGTTTTTTAAAAACTATTTGTAAATAAATAACAAATTGATATTGAGAAAACGATATTACAAAATCAGTTTAATATAAGGCTTAATTTTACCTGTATCTAACGATGGTTGCAATTCTTCAGTCAAAGGCGTCTTGGTTTCTGATTTTTGTGCATTTTCGCTTTCTGGCATTGTACTACTGTTACTTCCGTCGAGGTTTAATTGCGGTTCTGGTTGAATAGACTGTTCAGAAGTATTAAATATTGTTTTCTTATTAGAAAGATTAGAAGTATTCTGCGCTACATTTGAAGCAGCAGAGATGCCAATATTTAATGAAACGGCTGTGGAAATATAACCAGTTGACGATCCAGATGTAGACATTGCTGTTGCAAAAGATGTAGGCAGAGTCATAGTTGTTGCAGCATTATCTAAAACTTTCCCGTCATTATTCGAACTCACACGTCGAATTATATCTGGTGTTGAGAAAAGCGCGGGACCTAGAGTATCGCCCGGAGCCTTTCGGTTATCTCTTTTAAGCTTCTTCGCACCTGTAAAAAATGTTTTACAAATATAATTTAATGTGTAAAAAACTCACTTTGATTCGCTCTTAACCGGCAACGAAGTAAAGAAATACTGACTATCTAATGTCTTGATCTCTACAGGTTTCGTGGAATTTTCTTCCCCCTTCAAAATTGATTCTATACTGGTGTCAGATTTTCTTTTTTCCCTCTTTATATCACTAGGCTTGATTTTTATCGGCGTGTTGCTGATCGAAAAAACTGTTTTCGATTGTTGCTGTATTGGCGAGCTTTGGTTTGCACTCTGTTGTTGTGTCATAGATTGTTGTGACGCGAGTTGTTGCGTCAATACTGCCTTTACTGGAGAAACCTGTGTGTTCGAACTCATCGTTTTAGACGCTATTGGTAATTGTAGCAATTTCCCATCTTTGGTCGTAAAAAATTTTGTACCCGCTGGGTTTACAAACTTTTCCTTAGAAATCAATAGGGTCTTTTTAAGCCCAACATTTTTTAATTCATTCGGTTTCATCGGAACTTGTTTTTGAATAAAAGTAACCTTCTGATTGCTTCTTCCTTGACCAGGTTTGGTCAATATCATATCACCTTTAATCATATTGGTATTAATTAAATTTGCTTTCACTTGATTTGTTGTTTGTACTATTTTTTCATATGCTGGTGGCGATTCTTGAAACACAGATGGAGACACTTCTGTAAGCTGCAATTCTTCCTTTTTCTTTCCACAGAGTGTCTTGACTTGTCTCTTATTCTTAGTAGGGCTAAATCTCTCTAATAATTGAAAAAAATAATGTTATTTCCTTCGGCTACAAATATTTTCCAATAAACTAATTACGCACCTGATTTATCGTCTTTTTCAGGCGTTTTCATTGCATTAACGGCAGCAGCCATCTCCATATCCAATCGCCGCACCTGTTCCATATCCAGGTGCTTATTTTGACCTCTCCTTCGACCAGCGGTCATGCTACCACCTCTTGTAGTAAGACCTTTTCGTCCTCCTCGAGCTCTAGCATTATTTCTCTTACGAAGGCCAAAATCTGAATCGTTATCATTATCAGATGGTTCTGATTCCGAAGATTCGGTAGACGATTCTGTGATATCATTTTCTTCTTCTTCCTTGTTATTTTTGACTTGTACTGTAAACATGATTATAATAACACTTTGCCGTTATTATATTATATTAACGTAAATATAGTTGGTATAATTAAAAAATAATTATTGAAATAATACATTTAGTTATTCCTTGTTGAGTATTTGTTATACTTCTCGACATTGAATGCCCTGACAATTTAGGAGTCCCAATAATGCTTGTATTGGCTCTAGAAGGTCCAGTTGTATTTGGTAGTGTAGATACAACTGTTTTACGTACGGATCTATTCATCTGTTTGCTTTGTAATATCTATAATGCAGGAATTAAATAATTAATAACAATATTATTTACTATACAAATATATATATATACATATATGTATGTATGTATGTAATAATTACATTTATATTCTTTGCAGTATTCTTAACCACAACATTGTCCATGTCATTAATGGGTGGTGACATAACAATAGTTCGAGAGGATGATTGATGTATATATTGTATATCATTGGGTTCAGATAAATCATCAATAATTGGTAAAGGATCCCTTGGCACTGGATCGCTAGGTGACAATCTGCTTGTATAACAATGGTCCAGCTGTATATTATATCGCATCGTATTTTGTAACTCTTCTATTGATAACATATCTAAAAAGAATTAATACATACAGAAGTTGCATAGATTAATTATAAAATTAGAAATAAAAAGTAAATTTGCGCAATATCTCCAGCTTTGTATTGATACTAATGATAAAATTTGCAGAAGTTGATAATGTAAATAAAAACTTTTTTATCATTGCAATTATAAGACTGGAATAAAAAAGAACAAAAAAATATATATATATATAAGGTACCAAGCATCGCAGTGACATTTTCTCCAAGGATCTGCTTTGCCTCTTCACTTTGCAGAGCTGTTTCTAATCTTTCCAACTGTTCTGGATCCATCTCCATAAAAGGATCTACCAATCCACCTGGATCGGTATTGACATTCGTGCTTACCGAGCTTGCTGTAGAATGAGCAAATGTCGGTGGATCTACTGTCAAGGTTATATCTCCATTTTCAGTATCTGTATCGGCCTGTCCTAATCTTACTACACTAACATTAGCACTTGATTGATTCACTGAAATAACGATTCAGTTATTATTGCATGTCATGCAATATTATTCATTTATGTCAATCCTTCACAAGATATTATTATGTGTTTTATTTTACCAACTTGCTTGCAATTGCTTACTTATCAAGTTTTGTAGAGTTGCTTGATCAACAGATATTATCCCATCATCATTGACAACAATGATTAATGTATCATCCTTTTTCTCAGAATTGCTTTCCTGGGGCTCAATGACGTATGAACTAGACATTCTGTTTGCCTGAAAAACAAATTATATACTTTCATCTTTTGTTTCCATAAATGATTTTAGTAATGCAATAGATACATCCAGTATTATAATGGACACAGACATAACAGCTTAATGAATAAATGTTATTCTAGATTAATCATGAATCTACTTCAAAGACAAAAATTACAGATTGCTTACTCATTATTGTGTCTGCTGAATGTATCCATTCATTCAAAAGTTTCAATCAAAGTTACAAACAACCTAGATTAATTTACTAATTAATCTAGCATGATTAGTTGAATCGACACTGACAGGGAATGAATTTACTAATTTTGATTCATTAAACGTACAATCAATAAAGTCATAGTATTAGGTTATATGTTTCAATGTATACTGCTATTCAGAATTTATATTTTGTATTTTATAGATTTCCAGTATTGGAAGTGTATAACAGCTTTAGATGATTATATTCAATAAGGTTCTATATTCCAAAATATTCTTTCTGAAAAAAATTTTACTCCCAGTATACAATATAAGTATATTACAATAAGTAAAATTTTTCTCGGAGGGCGTTTTGGAATCTAGCCTAGGGAATGTAAGGTTACAATTACCTGGACGTGTAATTGTACAAATGTTTCCCAAAAGTTTCACGAAATTGACCTCGTTGATTAATAGCATCAAAACGTATGTATTCTTGGACACTGAACGGCCATGTTGATGGAAAGACGTGCTCCCGCATCAAAATCCACCTATCCACGCTGCAGTCCGCAGTCGTGAAACCGAGCAATCACTAACACTACAACGATACCGTTCTTCTGTACATAAAAAAGAAGCGGAAATGAAGTATTTGGTGATTGGAAATATCGTGATTGAGTGGAATGTCGTTATATCACTTTACGTTGCCGAGACGTGCAGCGAGTAACGAAAGCGGCAGCGAGGAATCAATAAGCATGCCTCAAATCGTCTTCCTAGCAAGTAAACAATGGTACGATACCGCCAAACGCTATCGAGCGAACGGCCATTTTGTTTGACCTGCGTTTGATATCGATGGTCGGTTGTAGCCGTCCTGTTGTAGCTTACTCGTTGTGTTCCTTCGCCGTCAACTCATTTCTCGCGAATGAATCCTCGATATAATTTCCTTATGATGACGATACAATGTCCTTATACAAAAGCCTTTCGCTCAAAGTTCAACATTCAATGATTTACCGCATCATCCGTCGGATGGGTCGATTACGCAGCCATATACGTACATATGCATGACATATACATTGTGCGCCGTGCATTGCGCAATAAGGAGATCGATTGAAATGAAGTGAAAAATTAACAATACACTAAAATATTTCATTAGTTAACCAGCTAATGTGCTCACTTCTATAATTTTCACCTCGTTTCAAGATGTTTCAAGATACACTCTATTGATCACAATGGTTACACCGTTCAGTTTGGACACTTTCAGCGTTCCTGTCCTTGTTTTAAGGTCCGTCTACAATACACCTAGGCTGTGTTCCACTTAACGCTCGCAACGCTCGTGAGCATCGTTTGTCCTTGTTTAACATTTGATAAACGACAAGGATGAAATGATTCCACGAGCATTGTGAGCGTTAAGTGGAACGCAGCCCTAGTAAGCTTGGTTTAAGGGTACCGTCACATATGCTGGATTCACACTGCATCCGATTCGTCGTACGACGTTCTGCATCCAATCAGAAAACAGGATTCCGATAATACGAAGCAAAATTCATCGGAATCCTGTTTTCTGA
>NW_017256007.1:78634-80985 GCF_001594055.1 Mycetomoellerius zeteki
TACACAAAATAATGTAAAAATATGTTTATAAATAAACATAGAAATCGATTAAATCGTGAAATACTCAATACATTTTATTGTACTATTAGATAAAATATGTATTTGATAATTCGAAATATTTGCATTTCATTTTTATACTCAAATTAAATCAGTGTACAATGGCTTTAATATGCACCAGTGCGCACTAGTGCTTCCAATCGAATTCGCCATTAATCTCAAGCAATGGCCTAGTTTACAACCACTGACAAGATAGCAAACAAATTGAATATTTCTGATTTATTTATGTCTATATAATTTGGGAATCGTTTGAGGAAATTTGGGAAAAGCATTTAAACATTTGGGAAATAGTATTTTTCTTGTAATTAACAAATTTTATCATGCATCAAGTTAGCAGACAGCAATTTTATTTAATGTGTTTTATGAATGGAATCGATTAGAAATTATTAGGGGAAGACTACAAAATTCATTTTAATTGTATCTTTTTTTATATTGGTCGTAATTTTTTTCCATCCAATCATTTACTGCAACATGAGGTCTGTTCGCATTGCTTGCACTTTTGGCACTAGGCATCTTCGCTTTCGCTCTTTTCAAGGCCAAATACGAGGTGTGATCAAAAAGTAAGGTGACTTTTCATTTTTATAAAAAAATATTCATTTATTCATCCAAAATTATGTTATCCCCTTCAAAATAATCCCCCTCTGATACAATGCACTTGTGCCAGCGCTTTTTCCAGTCGTCAAAACACTTCTGAAATGCACTTTTGGGTATTGCCTTGAGCTCCTCCAGCGATGCAGCCTTAATCTCCTCAATCGTCGCAAATCTTCGTCCTTTCATGGGCCTTTTCAATTTTGGGAAGAGGAAAAAGTCACAGGGGGCCAAGTCTGGTGAATACGGTGGCTGAGGCATGATGATAGTATTGTTTTTGGCCAAAAAACTACTCACTAGTAACGACGTGTGCGCAGGTGCATTAACGTGCTGGGGCGTCCAGAGCGAGGTTCATCGTTAACATTTTCTCGGCCCTCTTGGAATAACTTATACCATTTATAAACATTTTTTTTGCTCAAAGTTGACTCACCGTACGCCACTGTCAACATTTCAAGAGTTTTTGAACACTTAATACCATTTTTTACACAAAAATTAATACAAACTCTCTGCTCCATTATTTTCAAAAGCAAAAAATCGCCGAGCACGCAAACACGAGTCTAACCTTTATGCCTCTCACATAAAAACAAAACATGCTATATAGTCAAAACTGTGAACATATGATCGTGACGAGTGTACCAACACAACAAAAAAAAATTTTTTAAATTAGAGTGTACAGAGCGCGCGAAATTCAAAAAGTCACCTTACTTTTTGATCACACCTCGTATATACCTATCATTTTAAGTGCAAAAATATTTGGGGATTTCATGCAACGTGAACAGACCTATGCTAACATCTAATTTGCGAATCTGCTTTTCAATGACCTCTGCTACACGGCACGCTTAATCGGGTTTAATAACATCCGTAGTTATGAAATTGTTCAATCGTAGCTGTTCCTCGGAAGAATGAAACGACTGTGATTGGCCAGTTTCATAACTACGCATAATTAGATCCGGGCTTAATTGATTAATTTTTGACGATTTTACTATAGGTGCGTTCCACTTAACGTTCGCAATGCTCGCGAGCATCATTTCATCCTTATCGTTTACAAATATTAAACAAGGATGAAATGATGCTCGCGAGCGTTGCGAACGTTAAGTGGAACGCGCCCTATATTCATTGTACTACACCTATTACACCCATACTACACCCGGGCTTTGTTCGTTTTCGTAATGTCTAAATCTATTGAGCTTTCCAGCAAGCACAAATATCAGACACTGTGTAACATAGTGAGTCGTTTTATCCTTGTTGTTTGCTAACGTTAAACAAGGATGAAACGACTCACTGTGTTACACAAGGTGCGTTCAGGGAAACGCTATTAGCGCTATTTGTATCATTCTATCCTTGTTTTACGTCTAATAAACAACGAAGATAGAATGACAGAGTAGCGCTATTAGCGTCTCCCCGAACGCACCAACAGTGTCTGACTATGTCCTTGCTGGAAAGCAAGGTGTATTACCAAATAGTAACTTTTCCTAAATGAAAATAATAATGAAGACGTCTTCCCCAAATAATTTCTAATCGATTCCATTCATAAAACACATTAAATAAAATCGCTGTCTGCTAACTTGACGCATGATAAAATTTGTTAATTACAAGAAAAACACTATTTCCCAAACGTTTAAATCAGTGCTCGGCACTAGATGCACATTTCGGGCTGATTCCGGCGAGCGACCCCCACTACCACTCGAGTCTCAGCGGCCGAGCCG
>NW_017256007.1:81469-83022 GCF_001594055.1 Mycetomoellerius zeteki
GCGGTCGACGGCTCGGCCGCTGAGACTCGAGTGGTAGTGGGGGTCGCTCGCCGGAATCAGCCCGAAATGTGCATCTAGTGCCGAGCACTGGTTTAAATGCTTTTCCCAAATTTCCCCAAACGATTCCCAAATTATATAGACATAAATAAATCAGAAATATTCAATTTGTCTGCTATCTTGTCAGTGATTAGTTTACATCGTGCACTTGATATGCGTATCAGGTACTATATTCGTATCAAATTTGTACTAAACATTTAGTACGCACAATGTAAACGCTGTCGGATTATTTTGGTACGAGCGTATAATCAAGCAAGAGTATCGTACTAAATACTCGTACTAAATAAACTGATACGCGTATCAAATGATATAAATGACGATGTAAACTAGGCCAGACTAAGCTGATACGCATATTAAATAGTAATAGAATCAAATAGTCTAATAGAATCAAATAATAATAGAATCTCAACATGCTGTAAACGCTTGGTTCGTTTTGAATCATATATTAAAATTCGTCACTGCTTTCAAGTTCAGATTAAAATTAGAATTAGAGGTTTATATCTGGAAAAGTAGTGAAGACATCAAGTCACCTAACCTGATCTGTTTTGAGACAGATCGGTATAAATAAGAACGTATCAAATATTATATTTAATCAACACCAATTTGATTCATGTACTAACCGATTTAACGGTGTAAAAGCCATAATTTTATTAATTGCTTTTATAACATTGTAGAAGCACTTCTTCACTGTCGACTTATGTATCCCAAATGTATTCCCAACTACTCTGTATTCAGAACAACTAGCAAGTTTATGTAGAGCTACAGCAATTTGTTTTTCTACACATACAGGCTCCCTAGCTTTTAAAATTTGCACTTTGGGTTGTAGCTCATCTTTGATTAAATCACACAATATCAAGAAACTCATTTTTGACATTCGGAAACTTTCGAGCCATTCCGATTCAGTATAATAATTTAACACAATTGAATCCCAAAATTCGTAACTTCTTTTTTTCATCCATGTTCTTCTATATTGTACGCCCTTCGTTATAAAATGAGGAGATATTAGAGATATTACTAATAAATTTCCACATAAAATTTAAATTATATTTTTGCTCCGAACATAACCTTAGTAAACGTCAGAATAAGACTAGGTGACTTGCTTTTATCATCATGCGTCTTCTGCGAATACATTGTAAATTTTTAAATATAAAAAATTTGACAAAAAAACATTGTGCAATATTATGCATTTTCTCAAAATATATTATAATATAATGTATTATTTTTCTCCTCTACATCGTGAAAATATAGTATGCGTATTAAATTTGATGCGCACTAATGCTTTAGTACGTTCGATGTAAACGCACCCGTACTAAAGCATTGGTGCGCATCAAACTTAATACGCGTACCAATACTTTCACGTAAACTAGGCCATGTCTTAAGATGCTAATACGGCTCTCTGATTGGTTCAAGCACTAGCTTAAGACCATCTCGAGTCTTGAGCAACGTCTATTGCTGGATTCACATTGCATCCGATTTTCGTCGTATGACGCTCTGCA
>NW_017256007.1:83230-87323 GCF_001594055.1 Mycetomoellerius zeteki
CAGCCAATGTGAATCCAGCATATGGATTCGTACTATAATAAGGTCCAATTCTACAACTCACGCTTAACTCTTAAGGAGCTTACAGACCAGAGCGGCGCAGCGGTGAGCGACGAGCGGTAGCCCAATGAGAGCCACGCTTTTGCGTGACATCATTAGTGAAGCATGGCTTTTATTGGGCTACCGCTCGCCGCTCACCGCTACGCCGCTCTGGTCTGTAGGCCCCTTTAATCGAGGTCCAACTTGTTCACTGTCTCTTTCCAATTTTGGAATTGGAAAGAGATGAGAAACAAGTTGAACCTCGGTTAAGAGTTAACCGTGAGTTGTGGAACTGGGCCTAAGAGACTGGCATAAATTCTAGTTGGATAGAAAATGGCGTTCACAGGATGATAAGTCATAGGACGCGTTCGCAACTAGGACGGAAAAGCAGAAAAAGTAGGAAAGCAGAAGCCAATCAGAATTCGGGCTGTACTATTATCTATTACCAGCACGATTTTTGATTGGCTTCTGCCAATGCCAATCAAAAATTAGCCCATCTATATTAGTCTAGAGACCCTAAAAAGGGAAATTCGCCAATTCGTCACGTGACTATGGGTGATTCTGATTGGCTGGGGTATGGATCGTACATATGTGCTCCATGAAAATGTACCATAACCTATTCTAATAGAATACGCGTGTTACATGACACGTGTGTTGCAGCAGCTTGTGTTGCTTACTGACTATGTTTAGTAAGTTAATTTATCACATCTATGTAAAATTGTGAGAAAAAGCAATGTACATATGTCACGAATAAGCTTCGAATTAATAAACGCTTCATAGTTAAAAATAAGTAGTACGAAAGTTAGAGATACCTGTTTCATTAATAATGTAATTCTCTTGTAGATTTGGATTTTATACATTTTGGAGATGCCACATATATTATAGTTGTGCAGCGAAATATTTTAATAAATCCAGTGATGGATATGCATTATTCAGATTTCCTAAGGAAGACCAATATCGGAATGCTGTTTTTGGCGAAAATGCAAGATCCATGGATAATCTGAGATTGTGCAGGGTCGCTCCGAACGAACCTAGCATATTTGAAATGTAGGATTCACACTACGTACATACAACATCCGTCATACCACATCAATCTGGTTCTACATTGATCGCATCGCAGCGTCGCAAGCGTGTCGCAAGCGTTGCAGTCCAATCAGAGTCGAGCTAGGTTGATGTTTATTGGACCGCAACGTTTGCGACGCTGCGATGCAACTAATGTAGAATCAGCTTCAGGGAGTCGATTGTGTATCTTGAAATGAGGTGAAAATTCCAAAAGTGAACAAATTCATTAGTTATTGACCAATTAAATTACGAATATCTAGTGAATTTGCTCACTTTTGTAATTTTCACCTCATTTCGAGATACACAATCGATCCCCAGATATTCATTGTTACTATTGGTCGCGTCAAGAAGACTAGAACTAAGGAGGACAACTCGCGTGGTGGGGGTGAGTCAAAAAACGTCCGCGGCTATTCACACGATGTGCAGCGGCACTACGCATTGTGTGAAAGTTCGATATAAGAGCGACAAAGTGACGATTATAGAACGATAGAGCGACAACTATATAGAGCGACAGAGAGGACTAATGAAGCGCAAGAGTGGGGGAAGTTATCCGTCGCCACTTTTTGCCTCACCCCCACTACCGCTATTGGCACGAGTTGATCCTCCTTAGTTCTAGTCTTCTTGGGTCGCGTTCAGCAGACTCAACTGTTGTGGAGCAGATCCGCCTAAAAGAATATATCAATAGCGCTCGCTGCTATTGGTGTATTCTTTTAGATCAGGAGATTATTAAGAAGTGTATTATTACACTTTATTATGTTATTTCACATAAGAAGTGTATTCTTTTAGATCATAGAGTTTTAAGCCTTAAGTCATAAGAAATGGACGAATCATAGTCGATTATTCTCCTCGAATTCGACTGTAATTAGTCAATTTCTTACGGCTTAAGGCTTAAAACACCTATTGTAGATCCGGACTAATTGGATAATTTCTTACGGCTTAAGGCTTAAAACACATATTGTAGATCCGGGGTAGAAGACATCGGCGGAGCGCAATTGACGGAATGCTTGCGATTGGACGGACATCGTTTCGCCAATTCCGCATTGCGTATACTGTTCCGCACCATGGGACCGTGACATTGGAGCTATGGTAGGAGCATATTGAAACATGTTGGAGCATGCGATGCGAACAAACCTTTCGTATCTGTTTGGTCAGCCTGAGCCGACTGAGTGCCTAGGGAGCTCTTGCATCTGATTGGCATATTCCATTAGATCTAAAAATATAGGCTGCGTTCAGCAGACTCAACAGTTTTGCAACCGTTTTATGATTGTCTGCTGAGATAGGACCATTCTTCTAGATCTAAAAGTATGATCCAATCAGCGCGAAGGAAACTTCCAACAGTTGCAAAACGAACGTTCTGCTGAACGCAGCCATTAGCTGCGTTCAGCAGACTCAACAGTTTTGCAACCGTTTTATGATTGTCTGCTGAGATAGGACCATTCTTCTAGATCTAAAAGTATGATCCAATTAGCGCGAAGGAAACTTCCAACGGTTGCAAAACAAACGTTCTGCTGAACGCATCCATTGACTAAACAGGTACGAAAGATTTGTTGGCGTCGCATGAGGATAATCCTCGTCCTATCTCTTTTCAGTTAATATTCCATTCCGTTGTTTCTTTCTCCATGGGAAGACAGCCTCTTTCTCCATGGGAAGGCAGTCTCAGTACTCTCAGTGAATAGTTGTGTTTCTGGATGCAGTTGGTTTTTCACTTTTTTTTATGAAGAGAAGTATTTTTGGAGAAATCCAAAGAAATTGTGGTAATTTGATCTACTGGAATGTATTATAAATCCAATCGAGGACAAGAAGAAGTAAATATTGATCTGTGGTGTGCATAAAACAATACATTATATATATATATACATATATATATGTGTATGTGTGTATAGTAGTATATATTTACAAAATTAGATACCATGAAGAAGAAACAATTTGATGAGTTTTTAGGAGAATTTCAGTCACTCCCACATGAGGTGTCTATTATGAACTTCGTCTCTTCACGAGCTCATGAAATTTCTGCGATGACATCTTCTATAGGTATGTTAAAATACTTTAATTCGAAAGGTAATTGTTAAATTTACATCCTCTTAAAAATCGATAAAATTATGCTCAATCGACGCGTTTTTGTCTGAAACGAACGAATCTGTAAAAAAAAGCATTGCTCTGCCCCACGAACCAAGATATTAAACGTTATATTTCACGACTATTGAGGTTGGAAAACCTGTCAGCCACGAAATACTGGTCAAGGTCACATTATCATACTCTATGGCCACTTGCGTATGCATTTTTGGTATTTCTCGCTACAATAGAGTGCATGAAATATGAACTTAATATTTTAAAGCAAGTAAAGCGCAATGAAATACTCGCTAAAAAAATTCGGTAATTATACAGAATACCTCCCCCACCACCGATTTCGATAAAATTAGGCTTATTCGACGCGTTTTTGCATGAAACGAAAGAATCTGGCAAAAAAAAAGCGCCGCTCTGCCCCGCGAACCGAGATATTTAGCGTTAAAGTTGACGACTATTCAGGTTAGGAAATCTGTCACAGCCCTACAATCGCCATGTCTTCTACATGCATTTCTATGTCATGCGCATGCGTCTCGTTACTTGTCGGTCCAAGAGGCACCAAATTTAAAATGCTATAAAACAAATGAAACGCAACAATGTTTTGTTGTCGAACGTGAAATCGTATATCACGCACGATGTTGGGCTTACTTCAATTTGGTCACCTTACATATGATCATAACAAATTAATAGAATTTTTAATTCAGCACAAATTGTTAGCAAATACAATCCAGTGTAACAAATGTGGTAATGATATAAACATTAATAAAGAAACATTAATGTACAAGTGTAGAAGACGGTACTATGTGAAAAATGTTAATAAGAAACGAGTAGCAGAACGTTGCGATGTCTATAGGAGTGCAAAGATTGGTACTTGGTTCCACAACAGTAATCTTGACATGGATACAATATGCAGACTAGTTGCATGTTTCTT
>NW_017256007.1:88688-95959 GCF_001594055.1 Mycetomoellerius zeteki
TATGTTTTGTAAATGACTACATATACTTTGTTTAAAACGAGATATTAATATAACTTTTTTCTTGCAGGTCTGTGTGTTCTGGGCTGAGAAACATAGTGAAAAGCTTGGTGGACCAGGACACACAGTCGAAATCGATGAAGCGAAGATTGGAAAACGGAAATACAACCGTGATCGGCTTGTAAAAGGTCAATGGATCTTCGGGGGATATGAGCAGGGGTCAAAGAAGATATTCATCGTACCAGTGGAGGATCGTACGGAAAAGACGCTCCTGGAAATAATAAAGGAATGAATATTGCCAGGAACAACTATTGTGTCAGATTGTTGGAAGTCCTATGATTGTTTAAACAATGAGGGCTTTCAACATCTGACAGTAAACCATTCCTATAATTTCGTCAATCCTGAAACTGGTGAGAAACGTTTGAAACTATTAATATAAATTATAGTAAATGTAATTTGTATATTCAACAAATTTTATCATTGATAATATTAATGTTTTATTGTAATTTATGTTGTGACGTATTATTTAAATTTAAAGGTGCATACACTCAACATATAGAGCGCGTTTGGAGAGAAGTTCGGGGAAATATTCCAAGATATGGAAGGAGAGAAGACCATTTTATTGGATATTTGGCCAAATTTCTCTTCAAACGCGCCTATGACTACGCAGAACAGATTGAGATCTTCTTTGACATCATTGCGGAAATGTATCCTCCGATATCAATGTTCAATGACCAGCTAATGATGAAGAACCAAGTACCAGCACATCTACATGAATGTTTTTATTTTTTACAAAATACCGTTTTCTACACTTGGACATTAATGTTTCTTTATTAATGTTTATATCATTACATTTGTTACACTGGATTGTATTTGCTAACAATTTGTGCTGAATTAAAAATTCTATTTGTTATGATTATATGTAAGGTGATCATTCCTTATTAACACCTTTCGTGCAAAATCAAATTAAAAAATGAATTAGTTACTCGTACAATGTTTCTATTCGACGCATTTTTGCATGAAACGAAAGAATTTGGCAGAAAAAAGCGCTATTCTGCCCTGAAAATCGAGATATTTAGCGTTAAAGTTGTCAACTATGCAGATTAGGAAATCTGTCATACCGAATACATGTAGCGCTATTCTATTCCAAATAAATCATAACCCATGTGGACAGTGGAGTGTGTAGATAGTAATGCTTGGGTACGAAAAATAAATAACATCCTACCTGCTTGGGGCCTAACCGCCTAGAAGTTACAGTCTAGACAGTGTCCGCTTGGAATATTCCTAACCCAATGAAGACAGTGGGGTGTGAGAAGTCTTTTTAAAAGCAGTAAAAACCCATTTGGAATTCTCATATCCCAAATATCATGGGTTAAAAATATTCCAAGCGGACACTGTCTCAGCTGTAACTTCTAGATGGTTAGGTCCCAAGCGGGTAGGATATGTTATTTTTTTCCGTTCGTATCTACACACTCCACTGTCCACATGGGTTATGATTTATTTGGAATAGAATAGCGCTACATGTATTCGGTATGACAGATAGTTAACAACTAACGCTAAATATCTCGGTTCGCGGGGCAGAGCGGCATTTTTTTCTGCCAGATTCTTTTGTTTCATACAAAAACGCGTCGAATGAGCCTAATTTTATCGTAATCGGTGGTGGGGGAGGTATTCTGTATAATTACCAAAAATTCTGTGCTACTCTAGCTATGTGTGAAAAGTTGTAAACTCGTGTGGAATCGTTCACGGGTTTACAACTTTCCACGCGAAGCACAGTTCCACATAGGTTTCTGTGTTTGCAAAGCGAGATTTAATTTAAAAAAGAAAAAGAATTTACTTCTATCTAGACGAATCTAATTTGTTGTTATTGTTATATTACATATTGATTGAATTATTTTTTTTTTACTTACAGAAAATCCTAAACAGACCAAGTTACTATTTCAAAAACTTCCAATATATATGCGTAGACGTGTCATGTCTCATAATGTCAAAAGATTGCCACGTAGATTGCGAGAGGCACATTTAGCACAAATGGCAAAATCAGGAAATGGCAAAGATTTACCATCCACAAACAAACGACTGTCTCGGAAGTATCGCAGAAGACCACGCAATTTATTTTCCGAATATAATCGCAGACAATGCGATAAAATGTGGTTAGAAACTCATATCTGGCATGCGAAACGGTTTTACATGATTGACAAATGGGGATATAGAATTGCTAGTCATCCAAATGATAAATGTTTTAGAGCTAATTATCGAGCCGCTACAAAATATTGTCTTCTACAAGATATTTCTTATTATACTTGTATTGAAATAACAGGAGAGGAAAAATTATTAAAGACAACTTTGAAAACACATTGTAACACATCGATGTTAACTTTTGCAGCGAAAAAATATATTAATGGTCATAGAGAAGGTACTTTAATGTTTTATAAGAAAAATGGTTATCCACAATTTCCTATTGGTAATGTGGATTTTTTCTGGCAGCCAAACAAATTAGATGTCCAAACAAATGTTAAGACTATTTGGATTTGGGTACATCCTGCTTTTTATGACGATTTTCTTAATGAAATTATATCAAGTTTTGAATTTAAGCAGAATAATATTGAACAAGATGTAGCTAATACTATCCATAACTTGAACTGTTTGTACACGAATAATGTAGGTTGTACAATGATTATATTAAGAAATGCATTAAATAGATTTCGGCTTCGTGGGACATTAACTCTAAATGTACTGACAAAAGCATTACAATTGCCATCCTTAAATAAGTTAGATTTTTATACAGATTATACTGTTCTAAAAGATGATGACAGCTCATTAAGAAGTAAAATGATAGACACGAGTAAAATGTCAATAGATAATATGCAACTTACAGAGAAAAGAGTGATTGGAAAAATGAATGAAGATATTAAGATTTCTAAATATCTAAATACAGAACTTAGTAAAAATACGTGGTATATTAATTATTATAAAAAAAAAGAAAATAAGGAGGCTTTCAAGGTGCAAGAACAATTATGGCAAATACTGATGTCTTTGGGATCACCAAATTATTTACCAACAAATATGATTATTGGAGTAACTATTTTAGATCCACGTTTCTATTTACCTGAAAGGAGAACAAAATGTAATACTGAAATAACAGAAACATTTTCTCGATCAATTCTAGTTGATCAACTAGTAACTAATTCTAACTATTCTCCAATTTGGGATACAGAAATACGTCGTATTGTAAGCAGTTCTTGTATGCCTACAGACATTATTAATAAACTCAGAAGTGAATGTCTTGTACCTGGTGTATCAAACGACCAATATTATACTGAGGACATTATGGCAAAAATACCTATACTTCTTATTCAGAAACCGGGAACTATCACAGGTATATAATGCTTAATTCTTGATATTCTTTGTAAGAATATATGTAAGACAGATCATTTTAATTTCTATAACATCCAAATTATTTTGTAGATATTTTTCTCTCATTTTAGAAAAAAAGATTTTAAATAAAAAGTTCACAAGTTTATGATAGAAATATGATAGGGGCAATAATTTTATATTACACGCATTTTTTGTGAAATCATCTATCATATTTCTATCACAAACTTGTGAACTTTTTATCAAAGTTAGATGGCAAACTAATACATATGACCGTACTCGCGTACGGCATAACTTCGTCGTATTCTCAATAATTTAAATTTTCAAAAACTTACCTCCAGAGAGAGACATGAAAGTATTATTAACCTATTCATCTAATTATCTTTTAATCTACCTTTTTTATATAATCCAGTTATTGAATTATATTAGCTTTTTCATTAAATTCAACTTAAACTTAAACTTAATTTAACTTAAACTTAATTAAATTTAAATTTAACTCTTATCGTACAAGGTCGAGTCATTAGTGATCGAGCGATTCCTGTTCGTGCAGTTTCTGTGAGTCTTTCGGTAATTAAAAAATTATATTACATTTTATTATTTTCCAAAATAAAGTTTCAATATTTATTCTAGAAAGTTAAAAGTATGTTGGCGAATTTTTAAAGATTTTTTAAACCATTCTGAATAAGAGAAAAAAAACGGACGGATTCTGGTGACCCATGTTTGAACAGATGAGGCACTAAATTGTACCTTGTATTGTAGAGATTAACTTAAAAAAAGTTTTCAAAGTTTTGAGCGATGAAATTATTTTCCTGTTTTTATGATGACCCTAAAGATTATTCATCTCTCCTTCCTTACTTTTCGTAATTCACAATGCAACTGTCGTTCAAGTGCATACTATAATGCACATAATTATTATTGTCCTTTTATGATCTTTTTTTTTCATCGTTTGAATCTGGAACTCCCGACTCTCTGAGACGGACTTTATATCAGTTTGATCACCAAGGCTTATAGAAAACATTATGTTTAAATATATTAAAATTTTTGAAATGTTTTGAACACACGCAAACACACACACACACACACACGCGCGCGCGCACGCGCGCTTATGAAATACAAAAATAAAAAATCAGGAGACACTGCCGTGACTCCTTTACCTTAGATTATATATTTAAAAAAGCTTATCCTACATATATAGTCTTATGAAATTTTTTAATTTTCAATTTTTTCTTTGATTATCATTTATTAAGAATAATGCAATGACGTATGTTGACAGGTTTAGGTTCTGGCATAGATGTTATTATACCAGCCAGATGGGCAATGCCGTTTTGGCTTGCATTTTTAATGCAATGTGCAAGAGCAGGTGGTCTTCAAGAATCAAGATCGATAGCTTTTGAAAGTTTGAATTCAAATACACCCGATGTTAATGATCCTGACAGTCCTGCCTACATGAGAGAAGCATTAATTACAAAGGAACAATTGACTAAAAAATATTTCCGTTACCCACCAAATAGAAGAATTAATTTTGTCAAGTTTGGAATTCGTAGTCCTTTCTTTTGCGATTGGAAAAATTTGATGAAAAACTGGTCGGGCAACGAAGATTTTTATGTTCTAAGAAATCGTGAAATCTTGCTACTTTTACAAGCAGGTATTTGTCCTGCCAAAAATAAAAATGTAAAATTTCTTGCTCAAAATACGCAATCTAATTTCTCAAATTTAAACGATTACAAAAATTGCTTAATACATGTTCATATATTTATGATGGGAAAAGGATCGCCGAAAAAATTTGCTATCATATGCATGCCGACATTCGAAGATTTGAACAAGATTAAAACTAATAAGAAATGGTTTGGACCTGTAGAAAAATGTCATAACGATCCGAACGAAAAAATTCGTAAAGCACTACGAAAAAATCATTTGATATTATTAAAACGACTAAGACGACAAAGAGTTCGACGGAAGCAAGCGTTGAAAAACAATGCATTAAAGTTACTAAAAGAATCCGACAAGTTGAACGAAAATAAACTTATAATCGTTTCATCGCATCGTAAAATTATATCTGATCAACTGGTAAAAATATCTGAATTATATCTTCCAAAATGTGCAGAAGTTCGCCATTCTTGCGATAGAGAAGTAATGGGATATATAACACTCGGGGATTTTTCATTTAGTCAAGCAAAAGGTATTGGTATTGGATATATCACATTAATCTCATTACTCGAAATGATTAACAAAAGATCTAACATCGTTCTTGTCAGAAATACTCAAACACGACAATACAGATTAGCAGAATTAAATATATTAGTTTGATATACAATGTGTATTTTATATTTTATATACACTTGTATACTTTATACATGCAATGTATAAAACATGATAAGTGCGTACTCTTATAATTATTTGTATGTTATTAATTATTGGCTCTTCTATGAAATATATTTTTTATGAAATGTGTTATTTATGCAGATTTTTTATTTTTATTTATTTTGATAAAAAATTTTTTGAAAGTCAGTGAAGGATGTATAGGATGTCCCCGACTTATGAGTCTCTCGTGAGCAGATAGAGTGGACTGAACAGAGTCGAAAAGTCCTTTATCATTTTGTAATTTTCGTAATACTTTAGGAGATATTAATTTTTAAATATCATCAAATAAGTACGTATCCACGCGGACTACTGCCAAGTATACACCCATCGGTCGCGTTCGCTTGTCGCGCGCTAAGACCCGATTGCATCAACATTATTTTGCAACTTTAAGCGAAGCTTTAAAATCTTTTTTTAAAGCCGATAGAGACAGAAAGAGAAAGTTTTAAGTCACGCTTAAAATTAAAGTTGGTGCAATCAAGCCTAAATGTTATAAAGCTTCGCTTTGGGGGTGAGTTCCGAGTTACACATGTAGCGCATAGATTGCATAGGTCATGTTTATATATTACTGCTAGTTACTGCCAGTACTGCCAGTACTGAAAATCTGTAGTTCCCGTTATGCGCCGTCTATAATGAACAGTAGCAGTAGAGACTGTAAACGTGTCGGGAGTAAGCTGGTTTTCCAGTTAAGCCATTAATGGTTAGTCGATGAACGTCAAATCGATATTGATTCAACTACTGCTATTGTTCATTGTAGACCACGCATTACATCCCTAGCTACAAGTGAATGATCAATCAATATAGAATTAACGTCAATCGACGTTAAATCAACATCGATTTGACGTCGAGCGACGTTGAATCAACATCGATTTGACGTCGAGCGACGTTGAATCAACATCGATTTGACGTTCATCGATTAATCATTAATGGCTTAGCTGGAAAACCAGCTTACTCCCGACATGGTTACAGTCTCTACTGCTACTGTTCATTGTAGACGGCGTATTATGCGTCGTCTACAATGGCAGTATCAGTAATGGATGAGGCTGTAAGAGTAAGAAATTGATCATTCACAGTCAATTATTCTTCTTACATTCAACTGTAATTGGTTAATTTGTTACTCTTACAGTCTCATCCATTACTGATACTGCCATTGTAGACGACGCATTAGGTATACTATACTGTACTAACAATTGGCAGTAATATACGAACAGTGCCATAAAAAGTCCGATTTAATCAATGTGCGCATTGGAAGTGGGAAGGAATATATACATGGTGGGAGAGAATATACAAGATGAAACATTGTGCATAATGGCAATGGCAATACTGGAAATAACCAATCAAATGTTCCCCAATATGCACTTTCCTGCATATAATCAGGGAATGGAAGTAACTCGTTACTTATAACGAAGTTACAGTTACAAGTTACTTTTTGGGTAACTTTACTGATAACTGCGTTACTTTTTCTTTTTGGTAACTGTAACGGTAACTTAGTTACATCTTTTTGGTAACGGTAACGAATTTTACAGTTACTTTCATCGTTA
>NW_017256007.1:100172-101321 GCF_001594055.1 Mycetomoellerius zeteki
CCCTGCATATAATAACACTGATATACTGGAACAGCCAATCAAATTTTACTCAAAATTCACACACTGCTACTGCGCAACCACAAGAATGGCTCACCTTGTATTAGAGCACTATAATATAGGCTGCTTTCCTTTTAGGAGACACAAATCGACACAGTATAACACACTTGAACACAGTTTGCCACACTTAAATGGAACGCCATATGTGTATCGTGTGTATGAACTTTTAATATCTAACCTTAAAAGATTTGAATTTCCTTAATGGAGAGAGAGAGAGAGAGACACACGAGATCCGATTATTTCTTTAAGATGAACGCAATAACGAATATTCTGATGGAAAATAGCAGTAGTAGTAGCAGCAGCAGTAGCAGTAGCAGCATTACTAGTAGTAGTGAATATGAATTTTCAACTGATGATGAACAAAATCATGATATTCTGTTTCCAATCCTACAAATGCTTAATATAAATTATACAAATTCTTAATATAAAATATAATACTTAATAATACTAATACTAATAATACTATAATACTATAATACTATAATAATACTATAATACTATAATACTAATATAATACTATAATATAATACTATAATACTATAATACTATAATACTATAATACTATAATACTATAATACTATAATACTATAATACTATAATACTAATTAAGTATATAATACTTAATACAAATTCTTAATATAAATTATAAGTATATAATACTTGCCATTATAATGTTTTATTAACATTCGTCGACTTAAGTACCGAGACACTTCAATATCTCCAGATATTAACAGAACAAAATGATGGAAATTGATTTGCGGGTGCGTTCTAATATCACTTAATTCATAAAATCACACTTGAACAGACTCGAAACACACTCTGACTCTCCTCCCGAGCAGAGGCGAAGTGTGTCGATTGAGTTTGAACAAAATTGTAAATGGAAAGCGACGTGTGTCGATTTGTGTCCAGTGTGTTGACTGTGTCTCCTAAAAGGAAAGCAGCCATTGGTATTCGCATCCGCCATTTTGAGTCCTTTCCTCACTCTTTGTTCTCTCTTCAATTTTCTCAGCTCAACGGCGGAGTGGAGAGAGAACAAGGGATTGGGGACAGGAGCAAGAGAGTGAGGAAAGGACTAAAAATGGCGGATGCGAA
>NW_017256007.1:101416-107101 GCF_001594055.1 Mycetomoellerius zeteki
CTCTTTCCAGTGCATTGACTTTTTCTATAATCTATTTTTCTGTAATCAATAGACTTGAGGAGGAGAATTGATGCGTCTGATGCGTTCATGCAGTCTATGCGCTTCATGTGTAATTCGGAACAAATATTCGTGGTACTGTGACCCTTTAAATGAATCGGAAATCGTTTTAAGAGCGCTAAAGAAAAATTTCTTTTTAGTATATTTTTAAGGTTTCTTTATTGAACAAAATCAGATGCAAACGTCCAAAAAGTATAAATATTTGAGGGAGATATAAGCAATTGAAAGTGTCTGTGCCATTTGCTGTGGTTTTGCCACGATTCCGGATGAACGAGTTGAAATTTTTCAATTTTTTGGTGCCATTTTATTTATGAGATCCCTCTCTATAGACTGAATCTAAAATAGAAAAAAATATCAAGATATGCACAATGATAGTCAAAAGTTAAAAAATGTTGAAAAATTCATGTTATTTGCTGTTAAAATGGCCTTAAAAAGTAAAGTTTTCGTGTACAAAAGTATGTTCCGTTTGCGAAAAGATTCATTAACTTTATTTTTAAAAAATGAAGTCGATATCTAAAGCCGTTCTTGAGTTATTGTTGCAAAATCAACAAAATATACCGTTTCGAGAAAAACGCGATTAAAGTTTGGAAAGAAAATTTTTGGTTAAGAATTTATAAGTCTTTCGACTTATAAATAATTTCTAACTATACAAACGGTAAAAATATACTATGTACCAAATTCTATTAATCGTTCTCTTTACGGTCGACTGGTTGAGCATAGCTTCATAGAGAATAATAAAAATACGAGGGACTCCAATGGGGAGATCTCTCGTATTTCCATTATCCTCTTCTATATTTTTACTCTTCTAAGCTCAATTTTGTGAATTTCTAAGAAAAAGCAAAACAGAAAAATATTCTTAAAGCCTCACACTATCGGAATACAGAAAAAAATTGAATTTTTTGAAATTTTAAATCTCTTCGATCCCCTCCCTTAAAGACGTATTCTTGAGAAACTTATAAGTCGAAAATTTAAATACGAAGGTATCGAGAGTATAATACCTTTTAAATTAATAGTTATTAAAGTTCATTCCATATAGAAGCAATAAAACAATTTCTTAGTAAAAATATCATTGTATATTTTGTATGATCTTGAAGTTTCTGAGAGCGCCCTCATGGAGCAGTACCTTGACCACTTGTATCATCGTGCCTGAGCGCACGAAATGTGCTCCGTAATTAGTGAAATTTGATCGCTGCTTAATTTAAAAAGTATTACAGTCTCGACATTTTCATATTTGAATTTTTGACTTAAAATTATCTCAAGAACGTCATAAGAGGAAATGCGGTTATAGAAGCAGAACACCCTGTATACATATAATGTGGTATACATATATGGAAACAGTTCTAATATATATTTGTATAAAATGAAGTTTGTGTAATAGTTTATGTTAAATTTATATTTCCACAAGGATTGCAAAGAATTTAAAGATATTTATTTTTAAATTAAGAAGCGCCATAACGGTCAGAACGTTAAGATGTTGAACTATTATAAATTCATTTAAATGAATTAATTTCAGAAATTATAATTGCGTGCCGATATGGTTGTCGGACTTTCAACGCAATCAAATCTGAAAATATTAATAATCCCCCCAAAATTCCCAACTTAAAAACTGTAATAAACTTATTGCGAAAAATAATGCCTCGGCCGGGAGTCGAACCCGGATCTCTTGCATTCCGTGCGAGCGTCCTAAGCCTTCAGACCACCGAGACCTTAGCATTATTTTTCGCAGTAATCGTCGATATGTATAGAGAGTTACGCATTTCTCGGCGCGCGTGTATAAACAATAATAAGATTGAAATTGATTTTGGGGGGATTATTATAATAATATTTTCAGATTTGATTGCGTTGAAAGTCCGACAACCATATCGGCACGCAATTATAATTTCTGAAATTAATTCATTTAAATGAATTTATAATAGTTCAACATCTTAACGTTCTGACCGTTATGGCGCTTCTTAATTTAAAGCATTATGTTTAACATTAGCGGTCTTTCAATCTTATTATTGTTTATTTTTAAAGATTTGTAATATAAACACGTTTCTCTGTGAATGAATCTCTTTCTGTTCCTTAAATTATTTAATTAAACAATTTTTAATCGTTGTATTGTGTCATTCCGATTTTTTTCTTTTTTTTCGTCATTCAAATCCATCTAAGCGGTGCGTTCCAAAACTCGACTATGTCAATCCGAGTATCATTTTATTCTTGTTGTTTACCAAATATTGAAAGACATTTAGAATTGACAGAGTCGATTCTGAGTTGAGAACAGGCTTGAAAAATTTATCATACGACAAAAACGCACAAATGAAATGACGGCCTAAAAAAGCAGTAAATGTGTCTAATAAGAAATATATCGGATCTTACAAGAGATGGTAATATATGTTAGATAAGGACAGATGCGTTTGAAGAAGATAACGAACGATAATGTAAGAATTAACTGAGTTTGGAGTTAAAAAGTTTATTATTATATTAACATCGGTTAAGTTCGGTCGTCGCATTCCCTTAAGTGTTATTACGGTCTTTATGAGACACCCTGTATTATAATGTATAATTAACTAATGTTTTTGATTTTTTTTATATGAATTATATTGGAAAATAATAATTTAGAACAACACCAAATAATAATTTTGTAATATTCATATATCAAACTCTTACTTATAATGCATTCATCCGAAGTCAGTCTCAATTTACCAATAGCCATAACCTGGTCCGTAATTGTAGTGGTGGTAATTATTATAATGGGGATAGCTGTGATAGTGGTAGTGATAATCGGGATAGTTATGATAATGGGGATATCCATATCCACCATATCCACCATATCCGCCATGTCCGCCATATCCGCCATATCCACCATATCCACCATATCCACCAGCAAGGCTAAAACAAATACAACATTTAATCCTTGACACTTTCATTCTAATACCTTTAACAGACTTTTGATACAGTTCGACTTATGGAATCCGATTAGCATCACATAAATTAGATTATAACCCTTATGGGTTTAAACCGTAGGTCTTTTAAGAAACAGTAAAAATTTCGAGTAGAGAGAGCTGTATAACATTGCAATAGATTAGGGAGAGGATCGAGGACCCTAATTTAAAAAAGTAGATAGGATATACAGATGACTGTAATGGTTTTCGTCAATTTGCTGCGATCCTGCGAGCAAATAAAGTCATGAGCGTTCCGTAAAAGACCCACGTACTTACGGTTCACATCGCGTTAGCATAAAACACGTATGATGATGTCGAGATATAGCGAAGAAATTGAACGACTTTTACAATCAAGAGAAATATTTTATGGCGAAACTTCAAAGATTGAGGCGGATTTTGAAGATGTTCTGAATTACATAGATAACGTACTTGACTAGTCGGCGGGTCATATTGGAATCGTGACGTCACAAACGAGAAATGACAATTGAAGTTACTTGCTACATTTCATTTGTAAGTAAGCTTAAATTTAAATAAGCTTCACGTGCTTTTTACGACTATTTACTGACTATCAGGGCCTCTATTCTTGAAAAGAAACGTATACCAAAAAGTAGGAAAATACTACAGCATATGTAATACGTATACTGTAGTATTTCCCTAGACTTTCATATACGTTTCTTTTCAAGAACAGACCCCCAGGAAGAGTAATTATTATTACAATGTGTGTCCATTTTTACAAGTGCCCATTTTAAAGCGTATCAGACTATGCGTTGAAGATTGAGATTGAAGATTGAAAGATTGAAATTTGATCAATCAAAACAATAAAAGCTAAAATCCCTTTGTCCTTATTAATCAAATTTCAATCTTTCAATCTTCAATCTCAATCTTCAATGCATAGTCTGATTCCGGTTTTACACGATCTGATTATTTTGTTTTGTCCAAATTATCTTTATTTACAAATGGCATACAATGAAACTTCAACGTGTCATTGTAATTGCGAGTATTTGAAAACTGATATTGCAAAGTATGTATAATATTATAAATCTGAGCAATTTTCCAATGAATTGTAAAATTATATAGAAATTCTGAAAACAGAAATTTTGAAAAATTATACAAAGAATTTTAAGAAAAATTTTCTCTAGGGTCGATAGTATAAATTAATAAAATATATTTTGTGCGCGTGCGCATGATATAAAAACAAGGATATGCTCATCCGGTGGTAGACCACTGCGCAGTTAAAGTTCAATCAAAGTGTGACGTCACATTCTGAGCCAATCAGATCGTCCGAATGGTTCGACGATTAAGCATGATAGATCCTGATCCAGCTGATCCTAAATGTTTGTATCCGAAGAAACGTGATTTCAGTAAAAACGCATAATTGAGTTTCTTTTCCTCTTTAATTGTGGATATTACATATGCATATCTTATTCCGTGAAAGGTGGCAATTATTTTCGGAAAACAAAATTACTTAACGGGAACAACATATAATATTTTTCGTTTCCGAAAGGTTTTACGATCGCAACTAAGTGGGTTGCAGCATGCAGAAAACAAAACGTTAACATAAAAAAGGGAAAGATTTTCTGTTTCTTGTAAATGTAACCGAGCAGTCTGCTCGAATCAGGTTCTGCTTTCAATCTGCTCTCAATCTGCCGTCAGGTTATGCAAGACTTTGCTCGGTTTCTGCTACCAATCTGCTGGCATAGCATGTCTAGCAGGCTTATTTGTTATATTTCTGGCAGCAATTTGCTGACAATGTCAGATAATACAAATTCTGTATACAATTTGGTGCCTTTCTGCAATCAAAAATTGGTAGCAGACTCTGTTCAAAATCTGTCTCCGCAGGCTTTGCTATCAGGGTAATTTCGCACTCAATCTGCTATAATATGGCGTTAGATTCTATTATATATTTTTCTGCTGACATTCTACTGACTTATAATTTATGAAACAGATGCTTTGCAACATCTTTTTGAAAAATTTACTATCTGATAATTGATGAAAACCTACAGCTGTCCATTAACCCGCTAGTCGAAAAAGGAATCTCTTTGGTACATTTTATTAATATGTACTTTAATCAAATATGGAAGTATGCGAAACAATTAATTTATCTAGACGTAGCTCGAAAGAAAGACTTCCCAGACAGCACAAAATATTTACGATAAATATTTATTAATATTCATTTTTTAAAATGTTATATCGATATTTTACATATTTTATATAAAGCTTTATTCAAAATATTATTAAAATATAGACTAAATATTTTAAAGAGAGATCACAAAAATATTTAAAATAAATTTTATAATTATTTATAAACATTTTGTAAATATTTTATAAATATATATTGTGTGCTGTCTGGATTGTTTGACTTCTCGCTTCTAACATCATAATTTTAATGTAGCGTCGTAACGAGAAAGCAGAAATTTTTATATTACTTTGCACATCTCGATATGTATATATATATATATATAAACATGATCCCAGTCAGAAATGTTGAGTTGATACGACATCGAATCAACATCGAAAACGGAATGTCGAAATTCTGATCGATTCGACGTCGATCGTGTATAAAATATCAACGGCTATTCAACTATATCATATCGACATCGATTTAAGGTCGAAAATCGAAATTAGGTTGAAATAAGGTTGATTTTATTTTTTCAGTAAAAATGTATTACGCACATTGAAAAGTGAGGAAAAGAACCAATTTTAT
>NW_017256007.1:107368-114822 GCF_001594055.1 Mycetomoellerius zeteki
ATATATATAATAAAATAGAGTTATAATTTCTTACTAAGTTGTTGATTCAACGTCAAATCAATGTCGATATTAGTTTTTCATTGATTCGACGTCGAATCAACTATGTCAATTACAGGAATATCGATTTTATATCGACTCAACCCGTTGTCAACCGCATCGACGTTGAATCAACTTTGATTCAACTCTACATTTCTGACTGGGGATGTAAAATCTTGTATTCCTTTACTTTAGATATTTCGTCTTTTTAAGTAGTTTCCTTAGACATAGTTGACTCACTGTTTAGCCCCGTACAATCCAGCGCCGAGGGCTCCGGCACCGAGGACTCCAGCACCGAGAGCTCCGGCACCTAAAGCTCCGGCACCAAGGAGAGCACCACCCAAGAGAGCCTTTTTTAGAAGAAAAATTGGCGCTCTTTTGTTACGCGATTGCGTCTCGGCTACTTGGCCTGATACCGCTTCCTGCAGTTTCAACGGTGCAACTTCCGATGATACCGCAGGTGCAGCCGGTGCAACTAAGATCTGTTGCAGATTCTGACCGACGGTGTGAGACTCCGCTTGAACGTACATTACAGCCAACACAGTAGTCAGCATCACGATGTACCTTATCGCCATCTGAAAGAACATAGAAAATGATGATGTTCTCTTAATTGTTATTTGTCAATCTCTTTATAAACTCACAATCAGTACAATTCGTATTGTACACTTCTATAGTGTGCGTTTAACTCTACTATGTTACCGTTATTTTGTTATAAATGTAAACTTTTATTATTTTATATATTAGACTACGATAATGTCCCTGGCGGAAAAGTTTTACGAATACTACATAGATTGAGATAAATTTTACGAAAACTACATAGATTGAGATAAGATCTTAGAAATTATTAATTTTTCACAGATATTTGTAGTGGGACGTAGAGCGACGTTGTTTCTTTGAAAAACCTACAAATCCTCCGCTCTCAAACAACGCCACTCTACGTCCCACTACGAATATATCTACGAAGAATTAAGAATTTCTAAGATTTTGTCTCAATCTACGTAGCTTTTCGATATTTTTTTGTAAAAATTTTTTTTCTGCCAGGGATACATGACGTCACAGTGATCATTTAATATTTCAGTTCATTTTTCGACTCATGATTCAATATTCTACCAAATACTAAAAGATATAAGTAATGAGTTTTTAAATTATCGTTATAAAAATATCATTATTTTGATCGAAGTCATATTTAATAAATAAATAATAGATAACGTTATTATAATAATTATTTTTTTAATTCTAAATTTGTTCACCTTCAAAATGTCTTTTAGATACGATTTTTATGGTATAGGCGAATTTCGGACACGCGGGATTTTTTTCGACTTGACAAAAAGTATTTTTCCTTGAAAAGTCGATTAAGTTTGATTTATGTTTCTATCCCCTCATTTTAAATACGAGTATGTAACGTACCTTGCTGAGATCACGTTTTCGGACGAAGTCTGACTCTTCTTGGAGCAGTGGATCCAAAGACTTTTATACGATGAGATGGACGCCCCTACCACAAGAAACTTGTACTAAACATTCCACGTTCTTACTTCTCTCACATACTTCTCTCCATATTTTCCATTTGGATATACCTTTCTCGAGGTCTCACTTAATTGTCGGAACCAAATCGATCGAAGACTCGTTTCCCTACGCGCTGACATTGAACCCAGTCTAGTGACTCGACAGGAATTTCGAATGTAAGTTACTTAAGTGCTACCCAACAGATTGTCAATTTCTTCACATCCATTTAAGCTTTGGACGTCGTCCATCAATTTCCAGGATCAGTCAATGTTATGCTTCTCGTATTGCTTTATTTGTTTATATTGCGGCTTTATTTATTTTTGAGTTACAAAAGTACAATGGTGGACAGGTGAATTTTAAATGACACGGCACTTATATTATCGATCAAAAATGCAAATCTTTCTTGCACAGAGATGGCCCCTGCGTAAGAAATTATACATAGATATATTTTTCAAGAACAAGAATCTTTTAACAGCATATAATATATGTGCCGTTTGCATATTTAAAATATCTATGCTATGTGAACGCATGTGAAAAGCTATTGATTAATAGCAATAAATTCTTATTAAATCGGGATTAAAATTTATAAAAAAAAAAAATTTTAATGAAATAAAACTTACATATGAAATTAATATTAAAAAATATTGTTTTTAAATATAATTGAGAAATTAAGAAATTTATATTTTGCTTCAATATAAACCTTTCTATCATTATTTTTTGTTGTAAATGTTAGCTAATAGTGATTTTTTTAGAATATAAATAGGGAAAATTTGAAGCGAGAAAGCGAACGAATTTGCGATGATCATTATGAAAAAATAATACGTTCATCGCGACCTTGGTACATACAAACAGGTGCGTCTCCATCTTTTTACGTAATGCATAATAAATTTTAGACGACAGAATTAACATAAGAATCTACACAGGGAATTCCGAATTTCATCCGGAACATTGACTTTTTTTCTATTTTTCTGTATCTCCGTTTCCAGCATTTAGAAGTGCTATGAAATAATAACAGAGATCGAGAAAGAATCGCTAAGTAAAAACTCAACAGTCGTTTATGATAGACTATATATAAAACTACGTTTATAATACTTTTACTCTTTTAATTTGATATCAGCAAATTTATATGTGAAAAAGTAAAAATTATATATTTTTTTCGTAATTTAATTTTCCTACAAAATCGATTGGCGTAATTTCTCTCTATACAGTCAATATATTTAATAATGTTTATATAACAATTTGTTACAAAATTGATTTTTGAAAATATATCAGAGAAATGTTTTAATTTCCATGCTTCAGTTTTATTTTTAATTGTTACTTTTTGCTTATTAATTCTCTAGTGGAAAAATTTCGCTGAAATTTCGCGAAAATGGTTCTAAGTTTTAAAACACTTTTTTTTTTCAATAAAATTTCAGTAAAATTTCAGTGAAATTTCAGAAAAATAAATTTAAACTTATCTATAAATTTATTACTAAAAAATATTATTGATTCCAGAATACATACGATAAAATTATCATTAAAAAATAGAAATGTTTCTTCGATCCCGAATTCGGGAATTAATTTTATGGTGCTCTCTCTCCCAAGTGATCACCTATTTTAATGCTGATTATTATACGACAGGATTTGTATGTACTTGACCGAACAAGTTCATCACTTAAGTATGATTAAGTATTAAGTACACCAGTTGTGTGTGTGAAAGAATTACTATTCCAAAACACGTTTGTATTTCGTATGAAGAGTTTTGAAGTGCAATTGAAAAGGTTTGTGAGTTATTCAGTTAATTGTAATTAATTAATCATTTTTACACCACGTATTCAGCCGAAAAAATTAACCGGAGACGAATTAAACAACGTTTTTACAAGCCTTATAGAAATCGTTTGTATTTCGTATGAAGAGTTATGAAGTATCATTAAAAAGGTTTGTGAGTCATCCATATAGTTATTATAAGGCCTGTTCTTTTTGGCTGAACATTTGCAACAGTTTATCTTTTTTTTTCTTCTTTCTTCCTGAAGAGAAATAAGGAAGAAAGATGAACTGGTGCAAAAGTTCAGCTAAAAACAGGTCTATAATTAACTATATGAAAATCATGTAATTCAGTGTTCGCCAGTGGTGCCAGATTCTGGCTTGCGCTACCATTTGGTAACGCGTGGTAGGGGAAGAATGGGGGTAGTTTCCGATAGCTGTAATTATAAGGTTTGTTCGCGTCGTATACTCCAACACGTTCCAATATGCTCCTACCATAGCTCTTACTCATTCCAACGTGCTTGATAGAGTGAGTAGGAGATAATGGTAGGAGCATGTTGGAGCATGTTGGATCTAGCGACGCGAACAAACCTATAGCTGTAGCTATACACAACTACCCCCACTATGCGCTACGCGTTGATAGCGCAAGCTAGAGATCCTCAAGTAAGAGATGCGCGAACTTCGAACATTTGCATGAACATGGCGACCTCCATTATGTGTCATATGTGTGATATTTGTATGTGGTAAGTACAAATTACTAAATTTAGATAATAATGATTCAATATTATTATAAAATATTATTATAAAATATAAGTTGTAAAATTGGTGTGGTAATTGAAAATATTGTAATGTACGCATATTCCTATAATCTATAATGTACATGACTTTATAACGCATAAGTAAACAATTATAGGTATAAATATTTAGAAAATGACAATACCAGGCTGTTGCGTGCCAAATTGTAAAAATTCAACGGCTAAGGAACTTCTTATAAAACATTTCACAAGAAATCCAGACAGAAGGGCTTAATGGGTTGTAAATATTCCACAAGCGAATTGGATATCTATGGATTCCAGCTGTATTTGTGAGGTATGATACTTACATTTACTTAACAGCCAACTTCCTAGGCCACTATTCGTAGTCAAATCTTATATTTATCCAGATTAAACTATCTGCAGATTCTTTGCAGCCAATGAAACAAACTGCATAGTATCTGAAGATACTTCTACTAATAGTTTATCAAAATATATATAGTTTATATTATATACATGTAAATTTATAATATACATTATTAAATTACATTATTAAATTACATTTTCATGACATAACTGAATATTTTTCTCTTTTTCAGATTTAAACACAAATCTTTGCATAATGCATAAAATATAAGAAAATCAATCCAAAGTCTTTTATTTTAGGAAGAAAATGAACCCAGATAACACATGCAAAGTTTTTAAGAACTATGATTGGTACAGTTTCTTATACATTATGCGTACAGATGTAAACGATGGAAAAATTCTAAAAATAGTTAAAAAATTGAAATATAGTATAATGATTAATAAATGTCGATGGCTATAAATATATCTTACCTTTCACTATTATTTGAATGATGTTTTATACTGTGCTTCAATTTTAAAAGTTAAGTAAGCGTTCCATACGCGTTCTTATTAATACAAATAATACTTTATTAGACTAATTGATACTGTTTTTATCGTATACTATGATTGTATACATATACTGTGTGTTGTATATATTCTAAATTTAAATTTGTGAGACAATGTTTATTGAATCTCTAATTATTCTTGAATCAATATTATATTGGGACGTTGTCTCAAAATAAGTAAAATATAGAATACAAAATAATTAAAATATAGAGTACAATTATAACCGATATGCAACAAAACAGTATCTTATGCTTATAAAGTATTATCTGTATTAATAATATTACTTATTTAGCTTTTAAATATAAAATATTTGTTCAAATAATTATATTGAAATAACTATATGTTTTTTTCATGAATTTCATGTAAGTGCCGTTATTTACAGTAAAAAAAACTAGTTTTTTACTTGATACTTTTCTCCGAAGTAAAAAATACCGTTTTTTTACATCTCTAATTATGCGTTATACGATATGTAAAAGTCTGTGCCTCAAGCTAGAGATCCTCAAATATTCTCTAAATAAAATCATAAGTATTCTCTAAATAAAAGTATTCTCTAAATAAAATCATAAAGTGTATTCTCTAAATAAAATCATACATGTGTGAACATTGCGCTTTATACATTATGTTTTTCCTACTCCCTTTGTTTTTAATATGTATCATCTTCTAATAAGTATACTCACAAAGTAAAGATGCGACAAACATAAATTTAGCGAAGTGAATATCATATATTCATTTAGTTAGATTTATGTTCGTCGCGTTTTATTTTATGTAAGGAATAAAATACGGTTACGCCATATTCTTGCAACGTCGTCATCAACCAACCCCGCAGCGATTTTAATTCGTGCATCTCTTAGGCCGGAATCAGACTACGCATTGAAGATTGAGGTTGAAGATTGAAGATTGAAATTTGATCAGTAAGGACAAAGGAATTTTAGCTCCTATTGTTTTAATTGGTCAAATTTCAATCTTTCAATCTTCAATCTCAATATTCAGTGCGTAGTCTGATTCCGGCCTTAGGGCCGGTTCACACCTTGACGGAAAAACAGAAAGCGGAAAAGCAGTGGTCAATCACAACTCGCGCTGGTAGTAAGTAGTACAAAAAGCCGAAATTGTCGACTATCAGCGCGAATTCTGATTGGCTGCTGCTTTTCCGCTTTCTGCTTTTCCGTCAAGGTGTGCACGCGTCCTTACTTGAGGATCTCTAGCGCAAGCCAGAATCTGGCACCACTGGTGCTCGCAAGGATTTGCACATTTCGGACCGATTCCGACGCGCGACCCCCACCACCGCTCGAGGTTTAGTGGCTCGGCCTCGAGCGGTGGTGAAGGTCGCGCGCCGGAATCGGTCCGAAATATGCAAATCCTTGCGAGCACTGATGTAATTGATTGAAATATAGATTGAAGGCACTACAGCGCTCCGGAAGTTCCGTTAGGCTAAAGCTTTATATATCAAAGTAGCGCATTCTTTTGATCTGATTGTGAGCCGAAATGCCGAAAACCTTCCTATTGGCTATTTCGACCGCTATTTCGATTTATGGCTCCTGCGTACAGAACGCGGCAACGCTTACCGCGGAAGTTGTCACACTAACCAATAATTCTATGTTTTTAAGTCGGTCTCACCTTGCAAAATTTCTAGAAATAGTGTAATACTACTTTTGCCGTGCGGCAAAAGTTGGATTGAGTTCAACTTTTGTCGCGTGGTGGAAATTATATATCATTATATATCTATTACTTCCGAGCAAGCGAAAATACTAACAATTATATCTAAACTCATTAAATTAAATAGGCACTGCTGCTGTATGTCCTACTACCTAAATTTTCTCAGTTCCATGTGATTTCTATCCAATACATACGCCTGAATCTACCTACCAGCTATATCTGTAAGAACTAATGTACGAGACCTAGATAAAACCTGAATAGAATGATTCCTGAATGATTCCTAAGTAAAAATCTAGTAATAAAATTTATAAAAAAAAAATTACAAATACCATATACAAATTACACACATTCATATTCATCTTTATCTACATAAGAATCTATCTATACATATGATTTTAATAAATTTGATTGGCTATCGCGCCAATTTCCGCCGCGCGGCAAGCGTTGCCGCGTTCTATGTGCAGGAGCCATTAGTCGTTTGTAGCAAAGAGAAGGGGTGCATTCGTTTATGCAGTGGATAGCGCATCCACTGCTTTGTCATCTGCTAGTCACATGACCTAAATTGACCGAACGGACCTCTGCATGAATGACTGCTCGTATCGCATTGGTTCGTATCTACCAATAGAATTTTTGATGCTTATTACGCATCTTTAAATGATCTTAAGGGGATGCTGGAGGCCCTGTATTACCGATAAAACTAACGTTTTTAATGTTTTTGTTCCTGTCGAATTTCTTCGTAATGGTTTCACAGAATAAAAATTCCTTTTCCACGATTAATGGTTTCTGCACACTGGACGCGGAAATGCCTACCGCGCGGCAAAATGAGACGCGGTAACCAATGACCATGTTAGGAGC
>NW_017256007.1:114926-116908 GCF_001594055.1 Mycetomoellerius zeteki
GTGTTCAAAGCTGGAAAAAATAAAAAATTACAGATTTCTTTATCCATTTTTATTTCAGTATGGCGACCAACGCTGAAGGTAAAATGAATAAAGTAATTTGTATTTTTTTATTTTTTCTAACTTTGAACACAAAATATACCAGCGATCAATGCATTAGCGTGTACATTTTAATCGTGAAAAAGAAATTTTTATTCTGTGAAACCATTACGAAAAAATTCGACAGGAACAAAAACATCAAAAACGCTAGTTTTATCGGTAATAGCGGCTCCAGCATCCCCTTAATAATGAATGACATATTGTTTTGTCCTTTATCAGCACAGCCGACACGAACGATTGCACTGTAGTTTCGTTTGAGGTCCCGATAAACAAATGTTTTGTAATGAGCTCACAAATTCACAGGTTTGCTAAATTTCGTTTATTATAGTTTATGTATAGAGAACCGAGCTTTATAGGAACACTCTCGCGTGCTGTTTACTCGCGTGTAATTCACTCGCGCATCGCATACTTCGCCTTAACGTTTAAGGGCACGTACCCTTGCCAGTAGTAACGCCTAAGGGCCGTAGCCTTGGACCGCCTCTTGGCAACGATTGAAGCAGATACCCCTGAGTTCTTCTAGAGCAACGCCTTGGGAGATATCATTTCAATACCACGAATATAATTCTTGCAAGGATCGCTAAACTTGCTCTCGCATAGATGTGTGTAGTGACCGTGAGCTAATCGGGACTAACTCGGACCTGGATTCGTGGACGATTTTCCGGGGCCCGATAGCGTTGTCAGATAAACCCGAGTTGATATCGCCCCCTAGGAAGCGTTTCGTAGACAAAAGTCGCCATTTTGTTGGTGAATTGTCGCCAATTAAATCGCCAGATTCTAGTGAAATCTCGTTACAAAAATCGCCAGATTTTTGTGACTTTTTGCCAACAAAATCGCCAAAATTTTCGAACTTTTAACTAAAAAAAAAAAGAATAATAAGGGAAACAATTGTGGAAGGGTGAGTCCTAATGAAGATGATTCCACAATTAAAATAGATTGCTCTTTATTATAATTTGTACACTATATGGTATACAGCAGTACCTTTCGGTACTTAATGGATTTCTTTATGACGCCTTGCGACGCGTGTGCGTGTTCAGTGTATAATTAGAGGGCTTTCTCGGAGCCGTCGGTGTCAGAGTCCGTTCCAAAGAGCTGTTGGGATAAGCGCGGGTTGATCCTCCTCCTCTTCCTTCGCCCCGGCGTCCTCGGCTTCACGGGCGTGAGCGGCAGCGGGCTGAGCGGTGGTCCAATCGCGAACTCATTGAGTTCCTCCGGTGGCGGCAGAGGTGCTGACGGCAGCGGAGGCCACACGGAACTCGTCTGTGTCTCGACGGTAGCGGATGGTCGCCGTCGAAGATCCCTGACGGGGGTACTTGCTCGCGGAAGCTTCAGAGGTACGAGCTTCCACGGGAGGAAAGTAACTTCCGGGTCGAGCGGCCTCTCCAGGGGAAGTTCCCCAGGTATGTGAGGGGGACCGGAGCGGTCCCGTCGGCGTTTCCGTGGCAGGGTGGTAGGTACCTACTGCCAGGAATCGCAGTTACAGAGGCCCGAGAGGGGCTCGCTCTGTTGTCGAAGGCCCGAGGACGAGCTCGCTTCGAGGATACGCAGAGGCCCGTGTAAGAGCTCGCTCTGTTGTCGAAGGCTCGGGGACGAGCTCGCTTCGAGGATACGCAGAGGTCCGTGTAACAGCTCGCTTTGCAGTGCAAAGGCCCAAGGTAGAGCTCGCTTTGCGGCAAAGGCCCGAGAAGAGCTCGCTTTGCGTGAAGGCCCGAGGGGCTCACTTCACAGGATAAATAACCTTGCACTTGAGTTAGAGGCCCGTGATAGAGCTCACTCTAATTCTCGTGAGAAGATATCGATCGCTCCACGGGGGGTCTTATTAATACGGGCGCTGGATCGATCTTGTGTACGGGCGGGCGCTTGACCGCGCGGCCCTCACGCGGCGGCGG
>NW_017256007.1:117686-118638 GCF_001594055.1 Mycetomoellerius zeteki
AATAGAAGAACTTTATCCCGAGGAACAGAAGAAGTTAGTAGATTAAGGATTATAAACCGAAACGGCGGTTGTCAATAATAAATGACACATGTGGCTCTGAGCTATCGAACATCCGGCAACTGGTCGATGACGAATGTTATTTTAGACACATATCCCCGTATCCCATTTCACAACCGATACCCTTAATCCTAATCCTACATTACCAGTAACATACGCGAGGTCTGCACACGGGACCACTAACTCGCGAATATAAAAGGAGGCCCTTCGCGAGCAGCAGTCAGAAAGAATTTAGACTCGAACGAAGCTCTGTCGGTTTCCGATCTTACCAGTCCGCTTACAAGTAAGACACTCTGCCGGTCCGCGATAAAATTTTAATTGTGATCCGCGACACGGTCAAATCATCTTGGTGTCTTCAAGTCACGTGGGTCCACAGGACATCCAACCACCAGGAAACCACTGAAGCTAACCTCCGACGGCCATCCTTCGACACTAATAAAAACTGAGTAGCAGTAAGTTCAAGTTACATATATATATATATATTCACCGCGAAATCTAACTCGAGCTAACCATAGTGCCACGCTTAACCAATCAGCCATACAAGGGTTGGCGTAAAAGCCGGGCCTACTTTGAAGCGCGGAAACTCCTGGACCAGGCGTACCAGGAATTCCGTGAAAACCTCCGGGACCAAAGCAACCCTGCCAAGGACGCTTTAGCTCCCTCACCATCATCGGCTCCGCTGGCTCAACCCAGTCAAAAAGGAATAGAGGCGATACCTCCTCTTTCTCCCCCTCGATCTCCGTCACCCGCATTATCAAATGCTCTAACCGAGCGAATCTTCCCTGACTCCCCACCTCCAACTCCTGATTCCTCTATCCAATCCATCCCTCCTTCACCCCGACCGCCATCACCATCCCTTTCGACCTCGAGTGTGGAATTCATAGAAGAGTTTCCA
>NW_017256007.1:118797-130631 GCF_001594055.1 Mycetomoellerius zeteki
CCCCCCTTCCTCCGTTGTACTTCATGAAGTACCTTAATTCCTGTATCGCCTCTCTTATACACACTCACACAATTACCTCATAGACCTAGTCACGACCACCATGATATTTCAAATTTCCGAGGACACATGCACGCATGTATAGATATATATATATATATTCTTATTATTAGGTGTAATTATTAATAGAGTTTGTAACAATAAGTCGATCGTATCCAATTAATATCCTTCGCGAGAGATATGACGTTAAATTGTAACGAGAGTTTGTTTAGTATTATTTTATAAAGATAGACTTAAATTTTAACCTTAAATCCAATTAAAAATAATGTTTGGCTATACTTTTGTAAGATTTAGTGTTAACAATAAAATAGAGTATTTGTAAAATGACGGATTTCAATCTCCATTTATTTTAGAATCGTAAGACCTCGTACCTACTCCCACTGCTCAACAGAGATCGCATGTGGTCCGGTCCCGAGTTACAAGGATTAAGTTTCTTGACTCAAAATTCGGACCGACGTTCGCACTGCCCGTTGGAAACAGGTGTTATAGCGTCCCTTCAGGACGTTGACCCATATTCCAGAGCTATAAAAGGTGCGTTCGACTCGCTCTATCCCTTTCCCGCGGATGCATGCGAGACACAGCGTCTGCTCTAACGTCCTTCCTTACTCCAACCTTATTACTCCTTTCTCTAAACCTATCCGCACACATGACCGGAGTTCGGACGTAACACCAGCAAACACAAAGTTACATGTAACGTACCCGTTAATTGTAATTTCCCACTCAATAATATAACTGTAATATAACATACATGTTGAGAATCTTAATACCCATCCGTGAAATTTCAATATTTACTAAAAAATCAGCAGCCACCAATCAGCGCATCAGAAAATTTCCCAGCGTTTGGAGACGAAAGAGACGAAAGAGAGAGAAATCGCCAAAGACGCCAACCTCAGAAATTTAGTCGCCAAGAAAGTCGCCAATCGCCAAATCCGAAAATAAAGTCGCCCGACCAAGTCGAAAATCGTCAGTTTGGCGATAAATCGCCACATCTGACAACACTGGGGCCCGATTCCCTCCACTAAGCCGAAAATGCCCAAGTCTTATTTTCATCAAAAGATCAATGGCTAAAGATATCGTCGATTTCCTTTCGGCACGGATGAAAGACGCGGCGGATTCTTTGTTATCGCGGAGACAGAACGCGGTGTCGTGGCGCCTAACACGACGCGATTAAGTCAGGACCACGGACGTCGAATCTTTGTTCTCACCACTACTTCGTTCGTAATAAAGTTGCGTATATGCGTGTGTGTATGTGTATATATGTACCTATGCGAGAGCTGTCCTTGTTATGTCTGTATGTTGTGCACGACTTTATAATTAGAGAACGCATAACACATTGAAATCTGTAAATAATTAATTCTTATCGCGAAAAATATTACCTCGGCTGGGAATCGAACCCGAATCTCTGGCATTCCGTGCAAGCGTCCTAAGCTTTTAAGGTACAATTTTATGCAGCGAAGCTTCGCTGGCGAAGACCCCCTACTCCGAATAAAAGGAGCGAATAAAAGGAGCCGTTGAAAACGTTTACTGAAAAGTGTGGTTATAGCTACTAAACATAAAAATATTTTCACTTGTTCGGTAAGTACAACGAAACATATTTTTATCTTTACAAATATTTAGTATTAGCAAACGGTAAACTATTTAGTAATATTTATTAGATATTTAATTATAAACAAATATGTAGTTGAAAGTATTTCACTCAATATTTGGTAGTTATAACCAAATTTTTTTAGTGTATGAAAACGTGTTGAGACTAAAATAAAAATGGATGATTAATACGTGCAGGAATTTAAATATATAATTGCAATTGTTGCGGCACAAGAAATTAGAAGACGACGCAGCAGTTGTTGTGATATATTATGTATAGAATAAAAAACGGCAATATGCAAAGAAAAAATATTGGGTAGCGCCCATTTTTCAAAGTCGAAAAGAAAAGTTTTTATTTTGCTTCAGTTCCAAAATTGAAATTGGAAGACCTTCACTTTCGCAACTATTTTAGAATGAACACAACTTAGTTTAAGGAATTATTACAAATTCTTGGTCCAAAATTGCAGAAGCAAAATGTTGTTCGGGAATCCATCTCCCCATCCGAACGGTTAGCACTGACATTGAGGTTTGTTTCGTTTGAATTTGTTTATATATATTATGAATATAATGCTTCGCTTATATTAAAAAATAAATATAAAAAACCATATGGTAAAAGCCATTTAAAAATGAGATTTTCATATATTTTATCATCACACAAATCAGTATTTTGTATCAAAGTATTATTTTTGAAATATTGTAGGTACTTAGCATCCGGCAATTCCATGATGTCGATGTCGTATCAATATCTTGTGAGAGTTACAACAGTTAGCAATATCATTCAAGAAACATGTACACTAATTTGGGACAGTTTGCAGCCTTCAGTTCTACCTGGCCGAATAGAAGAAAAAGACTGGATAAATATAGCCAACGATTTTTAAAAATGGAATTTCCTACACTGCATTGGAGCCATCGATGGTAAGCACGTTAGCATTCAAGTATATACATTGAGGTATCATGCTAAATGTACATATAATAGCCTATTCTATAAAATTAAAGCTATTATCCATCGTCTTTTACTCTGGACACTCCGTCTTCTTTTTTTTTATGCATCCGGGGACATCCAGGAAAATTTTTTCTAAAAATATCCGAGATAATTATCAATGATAATTATTTAGGATACCTTTAGAAAATCCTTCGAATGTCTCCAGACGCCTTAAAAGAGAACAGTATCCAGGGAAGAAGACGACGGCCTGTATAAGATAAATGAAATTATATTTAATTTAAAGTGACAATTTTCTGTTTTAGTATCCCAATAACGCTGGATCAACACATTTCAATTATAAGCATACGCACAGTATAGTTTTGATGGCCATCTGTGATTCAAATTACATCATCCGTTTCGTAGATATCGGAGCATACAGACGACGCAGCGATGGAGGTATATTTAAAGACAGCGACATAGGAAAAGCCTTTGACAAAGGTCACATGAATGTTTCGCAGCCGGCTGTTATTTCAAATAGTTTTGTTCTACCATATTGTCTTGTGGGAAACGAGGCTTTTTCTTTGAAGCCTTATTTGCTTCGTCCATATCCAAGCAGAGGCCTTTTTTTTTAAGGCGGGGAAATGCTTTACGCATTCCCCGGAGGCGCGGGAACGCCCCCGGGACTCTCCCCCACAAAATAAGCATGGGGGCCTACCCGCTAAAACCACCGCCGGTGTCCTTCCCAGACCATAGTGAGGGCGTCCTGAGTATCGACATCAGCATGCATCCTCGTCGACCTTACAGTCGATTCCTCCCCCGAAGGTCCAAGGACCTCCGGAGCCCTCATGGGGGCTTGACCGACCAATTACAGACGAGGGGGGGATACCGTCTTCTCTCCCCGCTCCCACCTTGGCTGTGTGGGGGGAGCAGAGTCAACCTTCGGGTTCCCGTTCAGGAGGCCGACTCCCACGTCCGGCGGATGGCTGGGGTTTTCACCCCGTTCCTGCCGGACTTATTTTTCTGGCGACGAGAGCGCCTGGGTTATGGCCCGGCGCTCTCGTTGCTTCTCCCCGTCGAGGTAGCGGGCCTAGTGGGAGAGACCCTGTCTTGGCCCCTCCCGGTCCGCGGCCCGCATCACCGCCTCGGTCTAAGGAGGTTTTTCCCAGGCGCTTGGCGGTGACGGCGAGGCCGCTCGACGATTTGGGGGAGGATCGCGGAGCCTCGCGCCAGGGGCGGCCGGAGCACCGCCGCGTCTCCCCCCGCCTCTCAGATCGGGCCTACCCGATCTCTCCCTTTCTCTCTCGGCCCCCTCCTTCTGGAGCATTACTGCCTCACAGAAGGAGAAGACCGCCACCCACTCCCTCTCGCCGCACAGCATGGCGGTCACCAGTGCCGGCAGCGAGAGGTCCCCTCCAATACTGCGGACTAGGGCTTCGCGTTCCGAGGCCCACGCCGGACACACCATCACCGTGTGTGACGCCGAGTCTGTCTCGGTGTCGCAATGGTGGCACGCTGTGGTTGGCTCCTTTCTTATCCTCCGCAGATACTCACCGAAGCAACCATGTCCAGTGAGCACCTGCGTAAGGCGGTATGAGAGAGCTCCGTGGGTTCTCTCAACCCATTCCCTCAGGTGGGGACCGACGGCCCTCACGACCCTGTTGGTGGAACACTCCGGGTCCGACCGTAGGCGTTCTTGCCAGTCGTCGATTACCCGGGAGTGCAGCACGGCCCTCTTTGCCTCGATGATGCGGGGGGCGGGTGCTCCCCCCGCAACCGGGCGGCCTCTAGCCAGCGGTACTGGTCCGCTCGAGACTTCGCAAGGAGGTCGGCCGCAGGCACGCCCGCGAGGACCGTGGCGGCGGCATGCGACACCGTCCTGTATGCCCTTGTTAATCGAGGAGCAAGATGGCGCAGCACCCGTGCCAGGCTCCTACGGAGCCGGGTGCTGGCAGCTACCTCTCTGTCCCATACCGGCGCTCCATAGAGGAGCGCCGCCAGGACGGCGTGCATGTAGTCCCACCGCGCCGCCATACTAGGGCCGCGGATGTTGAGCATAATGCTGGCAATGGCATCAGCCAGTTTGCCCAACTTGGGAGTCAGTCGCTCGAAGTGAGCGCTGAACCCCCAAAGGCTTTCGATCATGAATCCCAGGTACTTCATGTGAAGTCCCACCTGGACCCTCACTGTCCCCACCTGGACTTCGGCCGGAGGCGGCCGTCTCATTCCCCTCTTGTAGACGAAGATTGCCTCCGTCATGTGAGGCGCCACCTCCAACCCGAGCTCTCTTACAAAGCCAACCAGAGACTCCAACGCCATGTTGGTCTTGATGGTCGCTTCCTCCCAGTCTCTCCCTCTCGCAATGACCAGGGTGTCATCGGCATAACATACCGTATGAGACCCCAGCGGGAGGGCACGGCGGAGTACCGCGTCGTACGTGATGTCCCATAGCAGGAGACTTAACACCGACTCCTGCGGGACACCGCACGACAGTTCCCTTTCATGTGCGATACCGTCCCTATCCCGGTATAATAGCCTCCTGTGCCGGAAGTAGTCCTCGACTATTGAGACCAGGTATTCAGGCAGGCCATGATAGGCCAGCGCCCGAACCATTTGGTCCCAGGGGAGCGTGTTAAAGGCGTTGATGATATCGAGCGATACCGTCAACTATGCCCCCCTCTGTCACCACGGACCCAGTGAGGGCCCTCACCTGTCGGATCGCTCCGACCGTCGAGCGCCCCTCACGGAATCCATACTGCCTCGGGTGTAAGTCGGGGCCCTCGCGGCACAGGTGCTGGACGATGCGCTGGGCGATGACTCGCTCCAGCATCTTCCCAGCATCGTCCATCAGGCATATAGGATGGTACGCAGAGGGAACCTCCGCCGGCCTACCTTCCTTCTGGAGGAGGACCAGGTTGGCCCTCTTCCAAACTGGAGGAAAACTTCCTTGTCTGAGGCAGCTGATGGTCTGAACAGCTGCCACCAAGCTCCTCAAAGACCAAAGCCCAGACCCGACCGTGTACCCGTCTGGTCCCGGGACTTTCGGGCTTCCCCGCAGACGGCGGTACACGCGGATCATTTCCTCATCTCGGACCCACAGCTCCTCTGACCACCCGGCCGGTGGTCCCGCGTGAAGGCGGACACCCGTGACTCGCACGGGGAACAGTCCGCCCACCACGTCCTCGAGGAACCGGGAATCCAACCTCTCCGTCAGCGGGGCATTCAGGGACGCGTCTTACGCGTTACCACCTGGTATGGAAGCCGTCACGGGTTGACGTCGAGGTCCTGGACCATCTCCGTCCAACAACAGGCCTTAGCCTTCCTGATGGCGACGCGGAGGGCCTGTCTCGCCTCCCTCAGCGAGGCCTCCGCGTCGGTCAACATGGCGTTGTCCTCTCTCTGCCTCCTCGCCCGCGCAAGGCGCCGCGGGGTCTGACCGCCGCCATACGAAGGGCGGCGATCTCCGGCGACCACCAATACGCGAAGCGAGTCGACTTGGCGCGGCATCGCGGCATCGACGCATCTGACACACGCGCCATAATGCCGCAGATGCCCGCCATCTCCTCGCTCACATCCTCATGTGGAGTGGGCTGCGCCCAAATTAGGGCTTTGGTCGTCGCCTGTAGAGCATCCACGTCGAGCTTACGGAGTGCCCACCGCGGATGCTCCTCGTCCCACGCAGCTTTGCGCCTCTCGGCCTCTGGGCCGGCAGTCGCATGGACCACCATGGAGATCGTCACGTGGTCCGACTGCTCGGTCAGGAGATGTGGGTCAACTCTCCACCCAGATACTCTGCCGGCGGCGCGGGACGTGATCCACGTAAGGTTCACAATGAACTCCCCGCGACCGCCGACAAAGGTGCTATGTCTCCCTACGTTCACCAGTGAAAGGCCGAGACTCTCCGCCCACCCTTCTGTCACGCGACCCCTGCTGTTTGTACGGGGGGACCCCCACCTCGTAGAGTGGGCGTTGAAATCCCCCGCAACAAGGGTCGGGCGAAGAGGGCGCCGCCTCACGACTGCGGCGAGTATCTGGAATTCATCCTCGAACTCCTCCAAGATTCGCCGCGGCCGGAGGTAGCAGGCCAGCACATCAATGGCCTCCCATTCCGCCAGGATGTAGAAGCTCCCGCGTTCAACGCGGGAGGGCGGTGGGGAGCCAGGCGTGGGACGCCAGACGACGACCGTGGACCCGCTCCCGTCCCCCAGTCACCTCTCGGTGTCAGGGACACTGACCGCTAATCCTGAACCACTCTCGTCCATCGTCCAGAGGAGCATGTCCTGCGCTGAACGAGAGTGGTTCAGGTTCGCCTGGATGAGATGCGTTACTGTGAATTCAAGGCCCCGCAGCCTCCTCCTGGCATACCTCCATTAGCTCGCCCGTGTCTTCGGGCGGGTCAGTAGTGGTGTCCGTTGCTCCCGCTTGCCGGGTTGGGGGTTGTGTCCCTTCCCAGCAGCGCTCGGGCCCACCACTTTCTTCCTCTGTGGAAGGGGCACCTTGGCGGACGGAGCCGCTGCTCTCGCAATCGGGGGGCCGCTGAATTTGTGCCCTTCACCCTTCTTCCTTTTAGCGGTACAGCCGGCTTACCCGCGGCCGCGCATGCCGGGCAATTGGCAGAGGCTTTGCACTCTCGTGTCGTGTTCCCCTGCCATCCGCATTGATAACAGCATCCGGTACGGTCGATTGTACTGTTATATGTGGCCCTTACATGGCCCACCTCCAAGCACTTAAAGCATTGGAGGTGGCGCACGTTTAAAAGAGCTACCCTCGCGGATACCCATCCAACTTTAATCCTCCCGGCCTCGCAGATCTTCTTGGCCGCTACCACCGGGCATTGGGCCCAAACCGTACCGAGCCTACGGGGGGCCATGGTCACCTGTCCCACCTATACGCTTTCCGGCTGGTATTGTCCGGCCCGGGCAATGGCCTCCGCGACATCCGTCGGCGTAACCGATTTGTCGAGGTTTTTTTACCTTTACCATTACCCGACAGTCCGCCTTCTTGACCGGCCTCGAGATTTTAATATCTTAGCCCAATTAACACCTCCGACATTTTCTTTGCCAGTTGATCGGCCTTATTTTGTCCCTGGACCTCGAGAATGAGGGCGCCGGTAATAGCCCTCCTCGCCTACAGCCCATCGATCCCGAGGCCCGCAAGGTCGATCTCCTTCCGGACCGCCGACATTGCGTTAGCCAACGAGCCAGTCGGGGCAGTATCATTATGGCTACTGTTTTGGGCGGTCGTATTTTCCGGGGTTTCCCTCCGGATGCAACCACTCGTCCCGTGGTGGGTTTTCCCTCCCCGCGAGGGGTACCTCTCTTTTTGGAGGAAGGTGGCTTTTTGGCACCCTCGCCACCAGTAGGGGAGCCCTTCCGGCCTTCTTCCTTCTCTTCTTTTTCTTCCCCCGGGCTTTCTTCCCCTTCACTCGGGTCCATTTCTCTCCGGGTCTGCCGGACTCAGAAGTGCGGGACGGGGGAACCCCGCCACCCCGACCCGCTGGCGCCACACCGCCGGCCCCCCCAGCAACGCGGTCAACCCACGTCCGCGGCGGCGATGCGCCTCGCCGCGTCTCGTCAGGAGGCGTCGGAAGGATTCCCAGCTCGCCAAGGGCGCGCTTCAGGGTCCTCGTGACTATTTCTTGTACCGATTCCTCGGTAATCGCCGTTCCCCTCGGCGCGGTCCACTGCTCTTCTTTCCTCCTTTGTTTCCCAGATGGCCCCTCGACGCCCACCACGGGAGATTGGACAGTTGCCTCCCTCCCGCCCAGGCAGAGGCCTGACAAATGGAACAAGCTTTAATTACCGTTTAAGCCGAGTACGAAGATTAATCGAAAATACCTTTGGTTTACTCGTCAGATAGTGGCGAGTATTCAGAAAATCAATTATCGCTAGTCCTGAAATTGCTGTGGAAATACACTGCGCAAAAAAATTAAAGGATCACTTAGTCCACCCCCAAAAATAGGTAAAAATTCAGAAGAATGTAACTTCGTAAAAAATAATCATAACGAAATTTTTAGAAAAGCATTTTAAAGCATGAAATCTCTACTTTCGAAATCGGTAATTGATATTTCGATTTGATTGATTTTTTACGTAGCTATACGAACAGAAATGGGTATCCGTCAAATCTGAAAATTTTGTACAAATTTTACAAAAGTCTATGGCATGAACTAAAAATCGCACACAAATACGGTTTTAAACAGTCGAAAGAGTGAATCTTTACCATCAATTTGCTTTTTTATTGAGCGTTGTACGATTTTTTTTCGACGAGTTATTCGACATTGAAGCAAAATGACCCTTTTTATTGAATGTCGAATAACTCGTCGAAAAAAATCGTACAACGTTCAATAAAGTTCAATAAAAAAGGAAATTGAAGGTAAAGAAAAAGCAAATTAAAGGTAAAGATTCACTCTTTCGAATGTTTAAAACCGCATTTGTGTGCGATTTTTAGTTTATGCCATAAACTTTTGTAAAATTTGTACAAAATTTTCAGATTTGACGGATATCCACTTCTGTTTGTATAACTCCGTAAAAATCAGTCATATCGAAATATCGATTACCGATTTCGAAAGTAAAGATTTCAAGCTTTAAAATGCTTTTTTAAAAATCTCATTACGACCATTTTTCACGAAGTTCCTCTATCTTGAAGTTTGCCTACATCTGAACAGACGAAAATCATTTACGGAATTATCCACAATTAGAAAATTTGGGACAATTAATGGAAGCGCTCCGTCAAATTTGGCGTATCCCGCAGTTCGCAATACGGAGATGTATTAATATGAGACAACGTTTGCAGGACGTTATTGAAAATAGAGGTGGCAATACTAGGTTTTAGTCACGTCTTAACATGTACAAGTCCACCAGTTTTTGGCTAATGAAAATGCATATGTACACACGCACGCACGCACGCACGCACACGAGGTGTAAAGTCCGACCGCGTAACCTCCCCGTAGTACACCTCGGGTAATGCTAATACCGGCGGCAACAATACAAATTTTTAGAGAAAGACCTGAAAATTCATTATTCATTTCAAATCGTTACACTTCAGTGAAAAAAATTGTAGCGTAATGCTTAAGAAATCATTTTAAGTGGGTAATGTTAAGCTCTACGGTACACTTAAGAAAACATGCAGAAAAAAATTTGTTTTACCCGTGCACACAAATTTATTCTTCAATTTTATAAGGTTTAATTTAAATTAGCGCCATTTGTAATGAAATTTTTGCAGAGAAATATGATTCGAATCATTCGACAGTTATGTCTTAAGCTTTAAAACGCATTATCAAACATTGTCCCGCGATCATTTTTCACGGAGATTCATGAATTTTAATTTTGGTTCTTTTTAATACCGATTTTAAATGATTCTTTAATCGTCTGTTCAGATGTAGGCAAACTTCAAGATAGAGGAACTTCGTGAAAAATGGTCGTAATGAGATTTTTAAAAAAGCATTTTAAAGCTTGAAATCTTTACTTTCGAAATCGGTAATCGATATTTCGATATGACTGATTTTTACGGAATTATACAAACAGAAGTGGATATCCGTCAAATCTGAAAATTTTGTACAAATTTTACAAAAGTATGGCATGAACTAAAAATCGTACACAAATGCGGTTTTAAACATTCGAAAGAGTGAATCTTTACCTTCAATTTGCTTTTTTATTGAACGTTGTACGATTTTTTTCGACGAGTTATTCGACATTCAATAAAAAGGGTCATTTTGCTTCAATGTCGAATAACTCGTCGAAAAAAAATCGTACAACGCTCAATAAAAAAGCAAATTGATGGTAAAGATTCACTCTTTCGACTGTTTAAAACCGTATTTGTGTGCGATTTTTAGTTCATGCCATACTTTTGTAAAATTTGTACAAAATTTTCAGATTTGACGGATACCCATTTCTGTTCGTATAGCTACGTAAAAAATCAATCAAATCGAAATATCAATTACCGATTTCGAAAGTAGAGATTTCATGCTTTAAAATGCTTTTTTAAAAATTTCGTTATGATTATTTTTTACGAAGTTACACTCTTCTGAATTTTTACCTATTTTTGGGGATGGACTAAGTGATTCTTTAATTTTTTTGCGTAGTGTAGTTAAGGCAACCGTATGCTTGCATAATTGGCTTCGGAAAAATAACATTAATGTTATCGAATACGTACCTATCGGTATGGTCGACTCCGACAATCCAAACACTCCAAGTGGATTTAATGCAGGATCTTGAAGAAGTATTGGAAGATGGTTGTGCTTTCAAAGATCTTGGAAACTGTAACAGTAATATGAGTGCCCGAGAATGTGTCAATATTCGCAATGAATTTTGTTGCTATTTTAATAATGAAGAAGCAGTGCCATGACAGTACAATCGTGGAAGTTAAAAGTTCTAATAAAATATTTCATGTTTAAATTAGAATATTTCGATATAGTTGTAATTTTTTTATTGAAAAAAAATTTATTATATATAATAATAATTATATTGTCAATACCTAAATAAAATATTAAATAACACAAACAATACGCTCAAATACACACATATCTTATACTTATATAATAACTGCACTTATCTTATAACTTATCTCTATTTTATAACTTATCTATTATCTATTTATAACTTTATGTATTATCTATTAACTTATCTATTCTTTTTTTTGCCTCATTTATTACTTTAAAAGTATCGAATATTACTTCGTCCAATAATTCCAGGTTCATATCACGAAGTAGGAGAGTTATCAAATGTCCCATTGACGCAGGTTTATCGAAATTGGTGGAATATTTATTGAAAGACGATTAGAAAATTTATTCCATTTGCTCAATATTAAAAGACATTGGACCCTCTAAAGAATTGGCAATCCGATCCAGGGAATTGTCTTTAGACATGCGACGTTTACTGCTCCCTGTAAAAAATATTCATATCCTTTTTTTTTTTTTTTTGGTGACGCAGTGGGAATGCATTACGCATACCCGGACCCCCCGGGGGACGGGAACCGGGTTATATGGGACTCGTCCCCAACCTAACCTAACCGGAAGGGGGAATACCCACTAAAACCACTGCGGGTGTCCTTGCATTGGTCGTTGTTCAGGGGCTCCCAGGAACGCGTGCAGCATACTTCTGGGAGCCCCCCTGGCCCGCCGGCTGGCTGCCGACTCGCACCCGCTTGGGACTATGTTAGTCCCAAGCGGCGCGTGTGCGCGTCATCTCGTGATATGGATGCGGGAGGGGTCACCACCCCCCGCACCCCACCTCCCCGGTGGCTTTGGGGAGGCTGGATTGGGAACTTGGCCCCCGCC
>NW_017256007.1:131427-131658 GCF_001594055.1 Mycetomoellerius zeteki
CCAGCGTGTGCTGCGCAGAGTCCTGCGCCCCATCACAATGGTGGCATCGCGTCGTCGGCTCCCTCCCGATGCGACGCAGGTACTCATCGAAGCATCCATGGCCGGTGAGCATCTGCGTCAAGTGGAACGTGAGTCCGCCTCATCCCCTGCCCACCCACTCTTCCAGGCAGGGGAGGATGGCCGTGGTCCTCTTCCCGTTAGTCGGCGGGTTGTTCCTCAGGCTGTCTTGCC
>NW_017256007.1:131796-132507 GCF_001594055.1 Mycetomoellerius zeteki
CCCGCTCCACTAGGGGGGACCCCACGAGGACCGCCAGGGCGTCACTCGATACGGTTCTGTAGGCCCGCGCCACGCGCAAGGCCAGTCGCCTCTGTACACTGTGCAAGTTCTTTTGTATTCGGCGGCTGGCCAGGGCCTTCTCACTCCACACCGGGACTCCGTAAAGGACCGCGTACGAGTACACCCTTTTCACCCCATCATTTGGACCACGAAGGTTGGGCATCAGATCGAGTAGTGCATCGGCCCGACGACCCAAGAGCGGGGTTATCTTGTTGAAATGATCGACAAATCCCCAGCGCCCATCCAAAGTGAGACCCAAGTATTTCAGATTGGGTCCCACCGGGATGCGGACTCCGTCCACTTTAACTGAGGCATGAGGGGGCGCCCCGCCAGTCCCATCATGGAAGAATAAGGCTTCCGACTTGGCGGGGGCCACCCTCAGCCCCAGTTCCCTAATCGAGCCGACGACGCATGCCACCACGATGTTCGCCGCATTTATTGCTCTTCCCCAGGTCGATCCCCCCGCCACCACGAGTGTGTTGTCTGCGTAGCACACTACGTGGCAGCCAGGAGGGAGGGCCGCGCGTAGAACTGAATCGTATGCGACGTTTCATAGCAGGGGGCCTAGCACGGACCCCTGCGGGACGCCGCACGATACGTCCCTCCGCTGCTGGAGTCCCGACTTATCGCGGAACTCCAGCTGTCTGTCCC
>NW_017256007.1:132977-134271 GCF_001594055.1 Mycetomoellerius zeteki
CTTAGCCGGGCACGCCGTCCGGCCCCGGTGCACGGGGTCTACCTTTAAGGCGGGCGAAGGCCTGAGCCATCTCCTTCCCTGAGACGCCCAGTTCCTCGACCCATCCCTCCGGTGGACCCGCCCTCTCCGGGATTTCTCTATCCCTTATAAGGAAGAGGGCGGCCACCACGTCTTCGAGGAACGGGACGTCCAGGGTCTCCACGATTGGGGGGGCCCAGGGTCGCAACTTCTTTGTTACGATCCTGTAGGGCCTCCCCCACGGATCCCTGTCCAGGGAGGATACCAGCTCCTTCTAGGCATTGGCCTTCGCCCGCCTTATGGCAACGCGGAGGGCACCGCGCATAGCGGAGTCCCTCTAAGGCCCTTGCCAACTTCGCGTCGATGCCCCGCCGCCTGGCGCGTGTGTACTTGCGCCGGGCGGCCACGGTGACCCTGCGGAGCTCTGCTAGCTCCTTTGACCACCAGTAGGCCGCCCTTCTGCTCATAGGGCGGGAGCGGGGCATCGACGCGTCGCACGCGCGCGACATAACGTCCCCGAGCCAGTCCACTTCTTCCTCCACCGTGGCGTCTGGCCGACGTTCCGGCCAGGTGGAGGAGAGCAGACTGACTTCGAGGGCGTCGGGGTCCAATTTCTTGAGGGCCCATCGACGTTCCTCTCTTTGGCGGCGGTGCCTGATTTGCACCTCCGTGGGCGTGGGCACCAGCTCCATTCTGATGATCCGATGATCAGATTGTTCACTTAAGGAGCTGGTGTCCACGTGCCAACCCTTGACTCGTTGAGCCGCCACGGGGGTCGCCCATGTCAGATCTATTATGGACTCTCCCCGCGGCCCCACGAAGGTGCTGACTCGGCCCTGGTTCAAGAGTACCAGGCTGAATCCCGCCGCCCACTGCAGGGTGCTAACGCCCTTGGAGTCTGTGGAAGGGGAACCCCACTCTGTAGAGTGGGCGTTAAAGTCCCCTCCCACGATGACTGGTCTGGGGGAGCGACGATGGATTTGCTCCCCCAGGGACTCCAGGGCTTCCTCGTACTCCCTCCTGCCGAGGCGAGGAGGGAAATAGCACCCTGCGATGTCAATGGACCCCCACTTCACGAGGAGGAACCCCTCCCCCACCGATATGGAAGTCATCGGCGGGGTGTCGCGCGAGTGCTGGCAGGCCATCGCCACCCATCCCAGAGAATCCCCAGCCCAGTTGGGGTGGTTCTCCGGGATGTTGTATGGGTCAGCGGCGATGGCCAGCCCTCTTCCCCACTCGGCGAGGCACTGCGCCATCATGGCCTGCGCCCCCGCCG
>NW_017256007.1:134647-135655 GCF_001594055.1 Mycetomoellerius zeteki
GGTGCTCTCTGCCGTCCCCCCTCTCCCCTCGCGGCGGTTGGTTCCTCACCGGGGAACTGCCCTCACCTTCAGGGACCTAACGATGGGGGGTCGCTCTCCGCCCCCGTCTCTGGCCATCCGAGGCGGCTGGTCCCTCAAACTTAGGACCACCCCCATTTCTCGGAGGAGGCGAGGGAGGAGTCTCGAGAGGACTCTCTCCATCCTCCCCTCCTCCTCGCAATCGCTGCCGTTGCTGGTCAGCCCCCTCCCCCTTTCCCCCTCTTCTTTCTAGGGGGGGGCATGAGTGCTCGGTCGACGGGCGAGGCTCGGTCTCTCTCGGACGCCAGGGGGTTCATTTGTTTCCGAACCCCCTCCGGGGCACCGCTTGGTCTGCGTTTGCCGGCCCTGAGTCTAGTGGCCGGCGTCGGATCTTGCGCCAAAGGGGGAGAGGGGCAGGGGGTCTCTTTCCCCGCCTCGCCTCCTCCCTCCGCACCGCTCTCTCCAGGCGGAGGTCTATTTCGGCCTTGAGCCGTCTCCTCTCCTCCGCCCAGGCTCGCTCCCTGCAGAGGCTGACACTCTCATCGGCCATGGAGCCTCCATCGGACATGTCACTTACCCGGTTAAGGGTGGCCGTGAGGGCTGCGGTGAGTTTGGAGAAAACTCCCCACAAATCCCTCACTATGTCACCCTTAATATTCTTTGACCGCTCCACGGCCTTTGCGAGCGTGGCCAGTTCTCTAGTGGCCACGGCCGCTATTGCCTCGAGGGGCTGCCGCTCGTACTCTTCAACGAGCTCAGCAGCCCTCTCGGCAGCCCTTTTGGCCGAGGCAGAGGAGGGGGCTATCTCAGGATCAGAGATGATCCGATAATCCCTCCTCATCTGCCTCGTCTTGGCCTTGTCAGCCTCTTCAGCCCTGTGCGCCGCCATGTATTTGCCGACGTTGGCTGGGTTTAGAGCGGGCCGACCCCTTGTCCTCTTCTTCTTCTCCTCCTCTTTGTCATCGGAGGAGCCGATTTCAATGGCCTCGA
>NW_017256007.1:135872-136251 GCF_001594055.1 Mycetomoellerius zeteki
CCGCCTGTCCCTCCTCGGAGTCGAAGGGACTCTGAATTCGGCTCCAAGGAGCTGAGTCCCTCCTCCTTGCCGAAAAAGAGCCTGGTGTATTGCTCGGATGGCGTGAGGCAAATGTCGGCCACCGGGTTCCAGGGGGTACCGGTGACTTGGTACCCTCCTCCGTCCCATTCCAGGGATCGGCAGGAATCCTCTCCTTCCAACGAGAGGGAGTCTTCTCCTACCGACTTCCCTGTTTCCTCCCCGCTCATCGCAGTAGCAATCATAGTCACAGAGGGGCCTGCGGAGCATCCCTCTGCGCGCCTGTCGCTTGAGACCTGGGCCATAAGGTTCAGGTCTGACACGGGGGCGGCCAGGTTATCACCACCCCCGCGCCGGCAGC
>NW_017256007.1:136312-143115 GCF_001594055.1 Mycetomoellerius zeteki
CCCCTCTGCGCGCCTGTCGCTTAAGACCTGGGCCATAATCTTCAGATCCGACACAGGGGCGGCCAGGTTGCCACCACCCCCGCGCCGGCAGTTGCCGGATCCGACCACGGCTGCTGACGTAATGGTCTTACTAATTTTCTCCATTACATCATAATTTGGGGCAATTTTACAAGCCGCCTCAAGCCGGGTGTACGATTTTCCTTCCGGGTTTTAAGGGTTTTCCTTCCCTCGACAACGCCCCGCCGCGCCCTGCCTCGGAATACGTCCGAGCGGCCGTGTGACCCCCCCCCTCCAGAAGAGGAGCGGATTGCCTCGCTCCCTTCCCTACGACCAACTGCCCCTAGGGGCAGCCGGTCGCACCCCTCACTAGGGACGCCGCTCCGTGCAATAACCCTAAGGCCCGGCCGGCACCCTAGCATTTTGGTCCCCGTGCAATGGGATTTCTCCCTGGGGACCCCCCATCCCATGGCGTGTGGCCGCCCAAAGCCAGAAGCACCCGGACATTGGGCAGCCACGCCTGCGAGAGCACCCGCGTCGCACACTTCGAGTGGTCGTATCCCGAGGGAACCACCCCACCTCACAGGGGGGGGAGGAGAGGGGGCCCCACGGGAGCCGACCACCCATGGAGGGCGATCCTCCATATCCCCGCATGGGAAGGGACCAAATGTCCCCCTTACGGCGCCAAGTCGCCGGGATTTGAAATCGGAGTTACCTTCTCCTACCGATACAATGGGGGTACTGTCCTGAAAAGGACGGGCCACCCCAGGCCCCACGTCCTCCGAAGAGAACGCGGGGCCCTTGGGGTACCTGATCCTGGTGTGCAGGTCCCTCCTATTTAACGGAGGTACCCGCACAGGGCACTGTTAGACCTCCGGGAGCAAGTCCCCGGCCGGCTGCCCCGCCAGTGCTGACGGTGGCCCCGATCGCGAGAGCGGCACCCGGGGGAGCCCCCACGCCACGGCAAGGCCATGCTCCACGTGGGGGAAATATTCATATCCTGTAAAAAAAAACGTAAGAATTACGAATTCATAGATTGAAAAATGTATTTACCTCCATTAAACCAGGAAATAAAAAATAGTCATTCTTTCATACAAGCAAAATTACATAAATTTTCTATTTTGAATTTTTTATGCGCGATTCGATTCCGCTTTAACTAATGAATGTTCCACCGATAAAGCTGAATACATTTTTCAATGTATGAATTCATAATTCTTACGTATTCTTTATAAAATGATTTGTTTTGACATATAAATATATTCTTCAAATTAATCTTATTAAAATAAACATACTTGATGTATTACGACTGTTGCTGCTACTGTTACAGCTGTTGCTGTCATCGTGAAAAACATTCGATTGTGAATCATCAAATTCTGACATGCTCTCGATATTACTGACAGTTCTGTCATGAAAAGAAAATCGATTATTACATACATTCATAAACAAAAATTATTATTATCATTATTATTATACATGCATACCTGCTTTCTAGCTATACATCATTTAAAAACTGCATACGTTGGAGATGTACCCACGGTTTTTTTCCACTCGCTGCAGATCCACTCGCTTGCTGATTCTTTTTTGAATGCACCCGAAAAGAATCTGATAGCGATTTCCACTTGCTTTTTATCATCTCGATGGAAGAGAATATTCCTAAAAAAAGATGGAAATACATAATTTGATAAATCAATATTTTTTTCTAACATAAATAACACTTATAGAAAAACCTTATACTATAACACTAGCAACAACAATATTACCGTTCATAGCTTCATACACTTCTTCCCTGTTTCTTTATTTGTGGACTGCGTTCAGTTACAGGTAGCTTGAAGTTCCACAATCCAGGTCGTTTAAAGACTTCATTGATTAACTGTTCTTCTATTTCCATCTTCTTCGTTTCTAAGTCCACTGACTCATGTGAATTTACAGCACCCTTTACTGTATGTGGTATATTTGTAACGACAGCTTTTGTACCATCAGGTATCAGGCTTTTGTGAACTATATAGTTCCATTCTCTAATAATAATAGTAACAATGATTACAGCTGAATACAACAATGACTCACTGAGACTCATTTTACATAGCACCCTTAATCAGGTTTAATAATATCCGTAGTTGTGAAATTGGCCAATTATTGTTGTTCTTCGGAAGAATGGAACAATTGTGATTGGCCAGTTTCTAACTACGGATGTTATTAAACCTGATTAAGGGCGTCCGTGTAAATGTAGTCAATAATATTAATAATGTTATTCAGGGATTTGTCATATGTAACATTACAGTACGAGTTTTGGTAATAAGCAGACGCGAAATATTTGTAAGACAATTTCGAATAAATAAGTAGTAAGTAAAGATCTCACCGCACTGAGGGTAACAGTAAAAATTGTCATCAATGCAGACGTTATTGTATTTATTGAAGCATGTATGAGACAACAAATCATCCTCATTAATAATAGTTTCGCATACGCCGCATGTGTACGAAATATTTAAATTATTCTAAAATACAAACTAAGTATGGTAAATATAATATTATAAAATATTATATAATAAAATGAAACACACACACATCTTCAATATAATATATAAAAGATAGTGAAAGAAATAAAGAGAAACCTAATATATGAATGTTTGATACTATGAATACTATAACTCTATAACTATAAATATTTATATGTATATTTATATACATACTTCGTCTACGTTTATTGAATTACTGTTATCCATTGGTAAGTTACTATCCTTCGCCGGCGGAATAAATGTGGAATAGACCAAGAAGAAGGCTAAATGGGTCTCAAAGCTTCTCAAAATTTAGAAAATACAAACAAAATAGGTTATGTTACATATAGTGTTTCGCAGCGTCGTGGCAGCGTTGCTTCGATAATAGTTGAATAATGTTCAACTATGAGCATTTTTTCGCTAGCTATGCTGGCTATGCATGAATCGTCGGAGTGGGGGATCATCGCCAGCGAAGCTTCGCTGCATGAAATTGTACCTTTAGGCTATCGAGGCAATATATTTTCCATTATACATGTATCTTACCTTGAATTATTTCTACTTTAGTAGGATCGATTTTAAACGTTTGTTCTTCACCCTTTTCATTTAAAAATATTTTAACGAAATTCATTTTGCTACAACCTAATACAACTGGCTATTAGCTAGCTTCTTCTTCTTCTTCTTCTATTTGATTGGCTCGGGTCCTCGGTAGCGAGGTAGGCTTGGCCAGTCGCATCGCCTATAAGGAAGTAGATTGGTTTGCAAGTATTGGTCTATTACTGCTAGTATTATGACTACCATGGTCCCCGGGAATACCAGGGATACCAACTCGTTGTACACTGCTTTCTTAAGTTCCTAAAACAGAGGAATGATATTAACCCCCCCCCCCCAAATCCTCCCCAGCCCAACCCCCTCCGGGGGCCGCGCAACGCGTAGAGGCATCGGAGAGGGAGCGGAGGGACGGAGGAGGAAAGGGGAGCAGCTTCAGATAAATAACTGTAATGATTTAAAGAATGCGAGTAAAAGTCTACATAATTTGGGAGAAGGTTTAGCTAACATGGGAAATATATCTCGCGAATGATGAGGAAGATTTTTCATTAAGTATTTACTCAAAGGTGCAAATCTGCCGCGAGATAGAGGACAATGGAAAATGACGTGATTATCTTGTCTGGGATCTCCACACGTGCACGCAGGTGAATCCACCATATTCTTTCTGTGTAAGCTGTAATTTAAATTATAATGGTTTGCTCTCAGTCTGTTGATTAGTACAATTTCTTGTCTGTTGAGAGACATGCGTTGGAACCAGGTTTTTCCATAATGATCAGAATAGAGACTGGCGTATTGTATGCCAGTGCGTGTGGAGGCTTCCTCAAAATAGCCAGCAAAGCGTTCCAACGCCCTCCTGTCAGCAAGAAGAGCCAGGTCCGATGAGGGAAGTCTAAAGTTGTCCCTGAAATCCTCCGCAGTGGCCTCCTTGGCAGCTGCATCCGCAATCTCGTTACCACGGATCCCTCGGTGTGCGGGAATCCAAGCCAGAAAGACCTCAATGCCCCTCAACGAAGAAGACCGTAAAAGGCGCTTAATCCAGTGAATGACACAATTATTGTTAATAAGTTTGCAAGAGTTGATCGATTCTAAGACACTTTTGGAGTCAGAAAAAATTATAGCCTTTGTGTATCCTGCATCCTGAATGAGAAGAAGGGTCTGAAAAATCGCCCAGGCCTCAGCCGTGAAAACCGTTATATCCGAAGTTAGTTTGTATCTAAAGCTCACTTCAAGTTCTGGAGAGTAGGTGGCCGCCCCTGCGGAGCCCTGTTCATCCAGCTTCGATCCATCGGTATAGAAAGTAATTGTCGAGTTTCTCAGTTTTGATGTCCAAAAATTCCTGCTTAATTACCTCGTCTGATTTGTCCTTATTGGCGGAGACAGGTTGCAAATACTTGAAACGTGAAATAAAATCATGGTATGATGTTTCAAAGGCTGGATGCATGGTAGACTGGAATGACTTATCTATCATATGTCTGTTGGTGATGTGAAACCTGAAAGACGGTGACACCGAGAGAGCGAAAGATTTCTCCCGGGATGTTACAGCCGCGAGTTTCAGAGAACGCAGGCTGCGTGCAACCGCACTGCCTCTTCTATTGATTGATTTGAGAGTATATCTTTCAGACATATGAGTAAACCTAAGTCTTAAAGGAGGTTCCCTAGCCTCAAATAGGATGACATTAATAGGGGTCGATTGTTTGTAACCTAAGGCAATCCTCAAAGCCTTATACTGTATTCTTTCCAATTGTAATAATAAAGATTTTTTATTATTCAATACAAATATTTGCGCCCCGTATTCGATGGAGCCTCTGAAAACCGCTCGATAAATTGTAATTAACAACTGAGGGGGGGAACCCCACAACACTGCTGCGAGGGAAGACAGAATATTAATAATTGACCTGCCCTTCTTGATAACTTGTTTGAAGTGATCCATGCCGTTGAGCCTGAAGTCAAGCGTAATCCCTAAAAATCTCGTGCAAGTAACTCTCTCCACCAGTTGAGCGTCGATGTAGAGTTCGAGGGCCGCGGTATCACCATCTCTGCAGTTCCTTCCGGAGAATAAAATCCACTTGGTCTTGGACGGCGACAATTCCAGGCCCCTCTCTCTTAGATAATGGCACATGATGTCAAGTGATGATTGTATGCTCTCAACAGCTTCCCCAGCTTGTCCAGAGGAAGAGTAAATAACTATGTCGTCTGCATATTGTAAAAATTGAGTATTAGGATGAAGATGAAGGTCCAGCTCCCTGACGCTGATATTGAAAAGAAGCGGGCTGAGTGTAGAGCCCTGGGGGATACCTTTGTTGGTTTCAAACTTCTGGCTGAGTTGGCCCTCCTCAACAAAGTCGACTGATCTGTGAGTAATGGTATTTTCGACAAATTTGCGAATCTTGGCAGGGACTCCAATTCTTCTGAGTTCCGTTAGTACCGATAGTGGCAGCACGTTATCAAACGCTCCCGTTATATCCAGAAAAGCCGCAGCAACGGCCTCCCCATTCAGAAAGCTGGCTTGTATTTTGTTGGTAAGAGTGACCAGACTGTCAGAGCAGGATCTATTAGGCCTGAAGCCCATTTGTTCTTGGGGCAATAATGCCTGCGATTCTGCCAGCTATTGAAGCCTGTAATATACGATCTTCTCAAAGGTCTTAAGAACACAAGAGAGAAGTGAAATAGGTCTCAGGCCCTTATTATTGGGTTTCGGAATGAAGATGATTAGTGAAGTCTTCCATAAATTCGGGACGATTCCTTCTTTAAAAAGTCGATTGAATATATCCAGAAGGAATTCTCGGTACTTTTCAGGAAGAGAGGCCAGCATAACGTAACTGATTTGGTCGAGCCCTGGAGCTGACTTTTTGTTAGCTTGAGTTAAAGCAAGGTTAAGTTCCTCCCTGGTAAAGGGATCCCCCAGAGTACCAAAGATTCTCTCTTGTTGGTAGAGATCCTCCGCCATCATAAATTCCAAGCTGATGTTGAAGTTTGGAGGGCAGAAAGGGGGACAGATCTTGTTCTTTGCCTCGGATAGAAGACCGCGTTGCTGCTCGTGATCTGGAATCATTTTACTGAAATCAGCCATGTTGCGTCTCTTGAAAGCCTTAATTAAACGCCAGATGTCAGCCGTGGGAGTCTTATTCAAAAGAGTCCACAAATTTTTTCCATTGTTTCCGTTTTGTTCTACAGAGTTTCTTGGAGCATGCAGCCCTGGCCTTTTTAAAAGCCAGAAAGTTCTTCAGGGTGGGGCACCGTTGATATGTCTTGGCAGCGTTTCTTCTTTCCGAATGGCCTTGGAGCACTCCTCCGTCCACCAAGGAGGATGTTTTCTTTCACTAGGTGCCCGGCACCGTTCTAGGAAAATGTACTTTTTCCGGAAGTAGCGAGCGCGTTGTATTCCTCAAATGGTCTGCAAAGAATTCGTAAGCTTCAATAGTATCTTCAGGAACTTCTCTAAAAAAACGCTTCTGAAGAGGAAATTAAGCGGGAGTGAAGCTGTTTGGCGTTTTTTCCGTCTAGAGTTAGCTTATAACTGAATATGTACGAGAGTACCTTGCTCAATTCAAGTGTTACCACAAAAAATTAGAGAATTAACCATATAAAATGAAAAAATTTAATTTAAATAGAAAAATTTTTCATGTAAAAACACTTGGCGCTGCTACATCCAGTAAGAAAAATTATAAGAAACAATTTAAAATTGGAATGGTAATTAATAAAAATAAATAATAAAAGATAATTATAATTTAAAAGTAAAAATAAAAGTAATAATAAATTCTCTTTCAT
>NW_017256007.1:144413-144647 GCF_001594055.1 Mycetomoellerius zeteki
CCTCGACGGCAAATACCTAGACACTCATTTCCCCGACGGCAAACACCTAGATACCCACTTCCTCGACAGCGAAAACCTAGACACGCACTTCCTCGATGGCGAACACCTAGACACTCATTTCCTCAATAGCGAACAGCTAAACACCCGTTTCCTCAATAGCAAACACCTAGACACCCACTTCCTCGACGGCGAACACCTAGACACCCACTTTCTCGATGGCGAACACCTAGACAC
>NW_017256007.1:145424-150954 GCF_001594055.1 Mycetomoellerius zeteki
CTAGATCTTCAACGACAATCTCGATATTTCATTTCAATTTTAATTAATATTTCATTTTAATTTTAATTAATAATTTGCGCCGACTAATAATTTAATTAATAATAGTGTGCGTCACATCGTATTTTTACACCACGCGCGCGTCAAATTGTATGTATATATGTGATGACATATATATATATATATACTCCTTCCATAACGAATGTCAGATGGACACGAAACTAGCGCTCCTTGCGTAAAGAATGTCAGACGGAGACGAAAGGAATGCGGTCGACGACGACAATAATAATGACAATGACGTCGACGTATCTGAATCTAAAAAAGTAGCAGTTCGGAACTTTGCATCGCGATATCTCCGCTCGTAGGGCACGTAGGAAAAAAATAAAAGCACTTTTATTATATAATCCGAGCGGTAGCTATCGATTGAGCGTATATAGAACTCGATCAGGTCAGCCGTTATTGAGATCTGATAATCTCAATCTGCCGCAACTCGCCGGCTCGCGTAAAGTATCCACGGCAGTGTCGCTGCGCTTGGCTTAGCGCCGAGACACTACCGTGTCTCCAGATATGTCGTAATGGTTGAATATAAGATTGTTCCTGATAAGTATGCATATGCCCCTTTGACCTGGGTGTGTAGAATCTTTCCTGACAGCTTGAAAGGCGGAGAGTCTGAAAGTTGATTTTGAAGAAAGCAAGGTGTCTTGAATACAGAAGATGTCAAATTGACGGTAAATATGTTGAAGATGTGGAAGTTTGCCGCGTATACCGCAACAATTCCATTGTAGAATTCTAATATTGTTGGCCAAATCTTTGCGGATGAAGATGGCGGTTATTAGCAAGGTCGAAGGGGGTGTATAAGAGGGGTCTGGATAAGGCTTGTACGCGTGGCGTGCTGGATCCGAAGGGAGCAATCCCAGAGCAGTGAGAATACCTTGAATCTTGCGGAGCCAATAAATTATGACTTCTGATAGCTCCGTAATCGCTGGGATGTTAATCAGGGAGCCGCAGTGTTTTAAGAAATTAATGATTTTTTGAATTGTAATACTTGCGTCTCCTCCAAGGAGATTGCCGGCTAACGAGAAAGTCGGCGATTCCTTTGGTGCGTTGCCAACCAAGGATCGGGACTCAGGTTCAGTATTAAGTCCATAACGGCCATTGGGAGCGTTGAGTATGTTGTAGTGCTCATGCGAGTATCCTAGGATATCTGTGGTTATTCTTGTGGGCATTGAAAGGCGATTGTTCCGAATTAGATGGTCGAATAATTTTGTATCTGCCGTTGAAGGTTTCATTGTTGCGAATTGTTGGTTTTCCGGTTTTAAGAATTGATGATGTCGGATTAACCTGCGTATTCCTATTGGATGCAGCCATGTCCGCATAGCTTACTTGATGGTTAGGATTTCCATCGTCCTCATGTTGTAGGTACTGAAATCCATTTAATAGTGGTGAGGCTGCCTTCTGAAGAGAGTGTTTGAAAGTGTTCCAGCTGAGAGAACTAGATTTGGATGGCAAATAGGGATAGTTCTTAAAGTCAATGTTTATGTCCTGTGATGTGGGGGAAGGGAGATGAGAGGAGACAATTCTGCGGGCCTCTATGAGAGGGATATTTTCTTGAGCCGCGAGATTGATAACAGATTTGTGTTTAATGATGAGGGGGCAGGTGTGTGAGGTTGCTAGATGCTCTCCCACAGTTGATGCACGTAGCCTGTGATTTGTTAGCCGGACATGAGTGGTCTTCCTCGCACGAAGATCCACAGAACAAGCAACGAGGCCGCGAGCTCTTGCAATCGCGTTCGATGTGACCTACTCTATAGCAGGTATAGCATATTTTAGCCTTAGGAACAAAAGCATACACTTTGTATAAAGCATTGAAAAGAACAATCTCAGAGGGGAGTATCTGTCCTGCGAATTTAATTTGTACTGATAGTACGAGACGTACGTAGTTATGCCGTTATCAGACACGCGTCTATTTAGTCTTTGGATGTCTAAAATTTTTGCTTTAGAAACAATATTTTCTTTGATGCAATCGATCGAAATAGACTGGCCTGGCCAACTCCCCTAATAATTCCCGAACGAAGAACCTTAAACGATGGAATAAAAGCCCTGAGATTGTTCTTCTCAAAGACGGGATTAGACAACAAGCGGTTGGCCGCATCTGCGGACTTAGCTTCTATGATTGCTTTCCCCGCCCCGAGTCTCTTAATTAAGAGAATGTCATTTTTAATTGAATCGGATATGATGCGCGATAGCACTGAAAAATGCATCGTAGAAGGCTTATCTGAGTAAACGTATACAACGTATGAGGAAATGTCGTTATTGGAATATTTATATGTAGGACGAGTGGGATTAAAAGCTTTAGGATCATGAGCAGGTGGCGCAAGCATGTTATTAGCGAGGTTACATTTAGATTTACCTGTCTTGGTAGGGGGATTATTTGCTTTGATTTTAAGCTTTACCTCATCTTCAGTATCCTCGTTTGTCTGAAGCGCACGCTTACGTTTAAGTCTTTCGATGTCCATAGGTAAGGGCACATTAATGGCTGATTCCTTGAGAGAGAGGGACATTCGCTGTGCGACGCTGTCATCGTCCTTGTTGTAATTGGTCATCCATTGGAATGGTCTGCATATCCTTCTCGATTCCTTTCATAACAGTGCTATCTTCCTGACATCCTTCCTTAGAGGCCGCAAACTCGAAAAAATTAGTGGATGCCATAGTTCTCAGATCCGATAAGGAAATGGAATTTCCTGTGGAAATAATAGACCGAACCGCGGCCTCGACCTCCCAAAAAAAACCCCCCCCCCCGCCCCAATATCAGGGGACGATGTCCCCAACATGGGACCGAAGGAAGACGTATTCTAAAAAGACGCGATAGAAACGCAAAAAGCGCAAAATGCAAGGTTGGCATAGTAACCGACCAGATAATAGCGGTAAAAAGCACTCGTCGAAATCGAATGCAATGGAAAATGCCCCGAAAAGCAGACACGAACGAATACCCGTGTGCATCCAAAGCGCCACCTCGCGGAACTGCCGCTATTAGCTAGCGATATCATGACGACTGCAGCGCAATTTGTTGTTCGTTTACGCAGTACTGCAAGCGGAGCATCCTGAGCAGGATTTTCAATATAGCTGCGCAGATAATATATATCCCTGCATAAACGAACGTCAAACTGCGCTGCAGTCGCCTTCGCAGATAGAATAAACGAACGACACCTGCAGCAGTGGGTGCATTTAATGGGTGCATTCAGTACAACCGCTCACTGAGCGCTCAGTGAGCAGTTGTAGTACTGAATGCACCCAGTATTACAACCGCTTAATGAGCACTCAGTGAGCGCTTGCATTTTATTGGCATATTCCGTTAGAACTAAAAATATAGACCAAACAGATACAAGAGCTCACTGAGCGCTCAGTGAGCGGTCGTGGTACTGAATGCACCCAGTAATTGCATAAACGAACGCAGCCAAAGTAACATAACCCTAAATAGCTCATAAAATTGCGCGTACTGTTGTTGAATGTTTTTACTTCATTTAGGATTGATTGGATTATGCAATACTTGGATTCTCATTAATTAGTGCCATGGATAGCGAAAGGAGTAAGATTTTGATAATTATTTAGAATACGGGCATCTCCGATTTTGATTAAATTGGGCTCATTCGACGCGTTTTCACTCAAAATGAAAGAATCTTGCAGAAAAATGTGGCGGTTGGCCTCGTAAATCGAGATATTAAGCGTTAACGTTCGAGATTTTAGAAGTTAAGATATCTCATTCCAATTCAATATAGCGCTATGTATATGTTCTGCTTTAATTACACAAATTTACTGCTTTAAAAACAAACTTTAAAGACATTTATCAAAATTGTTTGTTCCGGTTTTTTAAAGTTCTCCTTATTTGTTCATGAATAGTGAGGAGACATACGGTCAGAAAGTTTGTTATAATTAATTGTAGAGCCATTTGTAGGGGCTTTATCGAAACACATGTGTTCCAAGCAGCACCCTGACACTGTGTGAGGCCGGAATCAAACTACGCATTGAGTATTGAGATTGAAGATTGAAAGATTGAAATTTGACCAATCAAAACAATAGGAGTTAAAATTCCTTTGTCCTCACTGGTCAAATTTTAATTTTCAATCTTCAATCTCAATCTTCAATGCGTAGTCTGATTCCGGCCTAACACTGTGTCACAATTTGTGTCATAGGTGGAAAGCACCCCGTATCAAGTGCACGATGTAAACTAGGCAATGGGACTCCTAATGCCCGTGTCACACTACGCATTGGAGATTAAGAATTGCAAATTGAGAATTAGAATTTAGCCAATTAGAACGAAACGGATTAAAATTAAAATTGAACCTGATTGGTCGAATTTTTAAACCTTAATTCACAATCCTCAATCTCCAGTGTGACACAAGGCTATGGCACATACTTTTCGTAACCCCGGATTTACAATAGAGTTTTAAGCTTTAAGCCATAAGAAATGGACGAATCATAGTCGATTATTTTCCTCGAATTCGACTGTAATTGGTCAATTTTGAACGACTTGAGATAGAGCACTAAAGATATAGGTATTCCTTTCCGCCATTTTCATGCCAAATCAGTGCCACTTCAGCGAGTATTACAATGCTGATCGAAAGTCGCCGCATTTAATCCAAAAAGTATGTATTTTTCCATTAAAAAAAGACATTCACACAAACACGAAAATAATTAATTTCTGTGTCAAAACAGAAATTTGTTCTTTTTATTTGTAAATATTTATGTCTCAGAAAGATAACCCTCAAGACATTATTTTCTTGTTGCAGAAATAAATCGTATAAGGACATAAGTATTCGCATTTAAAAAATGCCTGGCTGTGCCGCAGTTAATTGCAGTAATCGGGTTAACAAGGGCTATAGGCTTTTCTCGTTCCCGAAGGGTAAACGTGGGACAAAATGGGTTGACAATATGCAACGAGATAAGTGGACACCGACCACCTCTTCGCGATTGTGTGAGGTAAGTATCAAAATAAGGATATAATTTTTTTTATCATATCACACGATGGCCTAATACTCAACGCTAATATTTTTTTGTTTGTTTCAAAATACATTTTAAAGATTCCCAATTCGAAGCCCACCGCATTAATGGCTGGAGAAAACTTAAACCGAATGCAGTCCCAATGCTTTTCGATGTACCCAGCCCCCCGCCACAAATCAACCCACCTAGACGAAAATCACTGTACAAGGTTACTTTCGACAAAAATTAAGCACATTTTTTTAACCTATCACTGTCAAGATTAATATTTTTCGCTCCTTTCAGAATCGTGATGAAAACGCAACGCCTCCTTCAGGGCATGTGCCAACGATTGGAAGTTAGCGGCAGAAATAGTGAGGCCAACTAGAGTTAGATAGGCGATTGCCCTATAAGCGCAAAATGTTCCTAGAATGTTACATGAATATTATTAAAAAAAAATTAAAATAATGTTATTATAATATTTCGAAAATATTATAAATATTTTTTTAATATTACAGGAGTATTCTATAGAGGTTATATGTCCACTTATATAATAAAC
>NW_017256007.1:151362-155780 GCF_001594055.1 Mycetomoellerius zeteki
TTCAAGTCGGCGGGGCCCGATCTTATTTTCCCGGCTCTTCTTCAGAGAGGGCTGGGGCAGATAATCGGGCCCCTCACGAGGATGTTGAGGGGCTGTCTAGCTCTCAGTTACACCCCCCGAGTGTGGAGAAGGGCGAGAGTCGTCTTTATTCCTAATAAAACGGGGCGGGTGAACCATGTCACTGCTAAGGACTTTAGACCAATCAGCTTGACTTCGTTCCTTCTTAAAACGTTGGAAAAGCTGGTTGATGTATACATATATCAGGGACTGTGTGCTGGCTCGGTATCCGCTGCATGCCAAGCAGCACGCTTATCGAGCTGGCCACTCGAGTATATCGGCCCTCCACTCGGTTGTCTAAAGAATTGAACGACAACTTCAGGAGGGGGGCTTTGTGGTAGGCACCTTCCTGGACATTGAGGGAGCCTTCAACAACACTCTACATGAGGTGGTTTGTGCCGAGGCGGCAAGGCGGGGAGTACCGGTGAAACTTGTTGAATGAATTCGGGGAATGCTTGGACGCCAAGTGACGACATCGCTAGGTACGGTGAGTGTCGAAGGATGGGTGGGGAGAGGCTGTCCCCAAGGGAGAGTCCTCTCACCATTCTTGTGGTGCCTGGTAGCGGATAGGCTACTTGAAGAGCTTAATGACAAGGGCTTCAAGGCAATTGAGTACACTGATGACTTGGCGATCCTGATAGGAGGCCCTTTCCTGGAAACGCTCCTGGAGCTCACACAAGGGGCTCTAGGGGTGGTGGAGGAATGGTGTGAGAGGACAGGTCTATCGGTGAACCCGAGTAAGACAAGTCTGGTGATCTTTACACACAAGTACAAGATAGGCTCCGTGGAGGGACCCGTATTGAAGGGAGTCAGACTGATTCCTGGAATGTCGGTCAAGTATCTGGGAATTGTCCTGGATAAAAGATTGAACTGGAAGCTGCACTTGGAATCAGTGTATAAGAAAGCCAGCACATCTTCTGGATGTGCAGAAGAACCTTTGGACAAACTTGGGGATTGCAATCAGACAGAGTATTTTGGCTATACTCTGCGATGCTCCGACCAAGATTGCTCTATGCTGCAGTGGTCTGGTGGTCAAGGACATAGCAAACCAAGGCCCGTACATCACTGGAACGCGTCAGGGCTTTCTTCTTAAAGGGGGCTCTGGGTGTAATGAGGACAACGCCAGTGGCGGCAATGGGAGTGCTGCTCGGCATAGAACCACTCCATCTCGCGATAGTGGCGGCAGCAGCGGTCACTGCGTATAGGTTGAAGTGCGAGGGAAAATGGATGAGCGGTGTGACTCACACCCGGTTACCGCGGGAGCTCCAAATGGAAACCGTGTTTGACATGAGGCAGGACGGAATGCCAATAAGGCGCGACTTCGACAGATCTTACAAGATCTATATTCCTAGTCGCGAGGACTAGGAGAAGCATGAGGTGCCCGCTGTTAGGAATGGGGACGTCTGGTATACGGATGGCTCCAAGACTGATGAGGGCGCCGGTGCCGGGATCTACGAATGCCGTAATGGAGTCAAGGAGGCTCTCCCTCTTGGAGAGTTCATCACTGTATTCCAATCGGAGGTGGTAGCAATCATGGGCTGTGCTCAAATGCTAACCGCATCATGTGAGACAGGCAGACGTATCAGGATATGCTCCGATAGCAGGGCGGCTCTGGGGGCATGCGTCTTTGACTCATGGCTGATCTGGGAGTGCAAATGTGCTCTGAATAGACTGTCCACGGGCAACGATGTTGCTCTTGTATGGGTTCCGGGACACTCGAGAATCAAGGATAATGGATTGCTGATGAGCTGGCAAGAAGTGGCTCATCAGCCAGGCTGGTGGGACCGGAATCAGCTCTAGGTTTACCCAGTTGCATCTGCAGGGCAAAAATAAAGGGCTGGTTACCGTCATATCAACTACTGGAAGGAAGAGACAAGAACCAAACAGGCGAGAACCCTGCTGGGAGAGACGCCCAGCAGGGACCTTGCAAGGAGCATTAGGATTTTAAGGAGAGGGGAAGCCAGGCTGGCGGTGCAGATCTACACAGGCCATGGCTTCACTAACTACACATGCACAAGCTGGGGCACAGTGATAACCCGAAGTGCAGGAAGTGCGAACACGAGGAAGAAACCTCTCTCCACGTGTTATGTGAATGCCCAGCGTATGCAGAACAAAGGCGGCTTGTTTTGGGCTCGGTATTTCTCGAGCCCGAGCAGGTATGTCAACTCCAGGTCAGGGACCTCCGTTTCTGGAGGAAGACAGATCTGATCTGATCTGGAGATAGTACGGCCGGGAAAACACAATGGACCTAATCTGTGTGTCGTTGGCGGACCCTAACTGGCGGCTGCCTCCCGATCTTATTATTATTATTATTATTAGGTCATGTAATCAAAATTGGCGTTTGATATTCGTCAATTTCTATGACTGACTATTTCTTCGTGATTTATTTTAACACCGAAAATGAGCGTCGAACGTCAGCATGAAAAGGTACCTTAACAGGTAAACTTTACCAAGAAGTTGGAACAATCGGCCCTAAATAATGCAAACAACTCGAGGGCCACTTGTGTCAGCTGTGTAAACAGTTGCGGCCACAATATGGCTGTTTCACTTAAGAGGGGATACCCAATCAGAATACATATCAGACTGCCATTCAGAAACTCGCACGTCAATGGGTGCTTTCCAATTACTAAACACATCTTGACACAAACGTACACAGGAATGTAGCACAAAGTGTAGCGTTGTGCATGACTCAATTGGAACAGCGGTTTCGGATAGAGTAAGGTAAATTTTTTAGTACATGCCCGTACCTTGATATTTTGTAATCCGTGATGGTGCATTTCCATGTATAGCATGTATTTCACTAGAAAAACAATTTATGAAAAAAAATTGAAGAACATGTTGCACACGTCAAACTCGTGTCATTACTCTGTAAATAATTAGAAAAAATCAATAACATATGTATATGTATAATTATGCGCACTGTAATATTATATTTTTGAATAAAGTTGAACAAGCATACATCTAACCTGTAAATATAAAAATATAGAATATATATTAGATTTATTTTATTAATTAAATATGATAAAAAAATATAACAAAAATTTATTGATACCAAATAATTCCAATATTATTTATTTCACTGATATAATTTTCATCATCCATTTCGTTATTTTCCCTTCTGTAGTATACTGCGAAAAAACGAAAAAAAAAACGAAAATTCATGTCCTCCAACCCAGTGATGGGCAGTGTGGGAATTATTCTCGCATGGGAATGTTCGTGCGCATGCGTAAGCTGACGTCACAGTCGCGTGTCGGCTGCTTTTACAGCTGTATCTGCGACAGTTAGCCGTTAGATGCTCGTGCCGGCCGTAAAGGGCTCTAAGCCTTACGAATTTTCGTGCATTTTTTTGCGAGAGATAGGTAATCATTGTGTAACAAAAAGCAAAAATAAACAAATGCGCAATAAAAAATTATGATAATATTATATAAGTTTGTTCTTGTCGTATACTCCAATATATCTGAACATGTTCCAATATGCTCCGGCCATAGCTCCTATTTATTCCAATCTGAATATCAAATATAAAGTTTATTCGCGTCGCATGTTCCAAAATGCTTCAACATGATCGTACCATAGTTCCTACTAACTCTAACAATTGGAGTAAATAGGAGCTATGGTCGGAGCATGTTGGTACATGTTCAGATATTGGAGCATACGACGCGAATAAACCTATATTATCATAATTTCCCAGACAGCACAGAATATTTATGATAAATATTTATTAATATTCATTTTGTGAAATGTTATATAGATGTTGGTATTCACGTAATAAATCAGCTGCAGACGTAAAAAATAACAAACAAATACATTTCTTTATTATTATTTGTATTAACTATTTATTCTATTTGTTTAAAGGAACTTTCTTCTCTTTGTAACTCCCTTCATATTTCCTTCCTTGCTAGGGGCCTAAAGCCTTGGGTCCACGATGCTAGAAATCAATTTGAGATCTCGGATAGAGAGAAAGTTACTAAAACTCAAATCGTGGACACAGGAAACTCGGATAAATATCTCGAACAGAAGTCTCGTAGCCTTGTGTCAACGATGCTAGAAATTGATCCAAGTTCTCGATTATTTTCGATCCAAGAAAATGTTACTAAAAACTCGAATCGTGGACACAGGCAACTCGGATAAATATCTCGAACAGAAGCCTCGTACAAAAAAATGCATCCTGTCCCATTTTTCGTACTAGCTGCTTCATTTTGATGCAATTCCTTTAGCCAACATTATAAAGCTAGTCAGTTTGGACAACATGAGAAACATTACGTAGATACTGGTAGATACTTCATCAGAACTGATCAGAGCTACGGTCCATTTGATGCTACAAACGCTTCGAAGCATTTTTTGATTAGTCAATTCGTAAAATT
>NW_017256007.1:155893-157779 GCF_001594055.1 Mycetomoellerius zeteki
CGCGCGACGACGAAGCCAATTTAAAGCTGCAAGAGTCAGCAATTTCTCCAATTTTGTCTTTCTTGCTGAGTTATTCATGTTCCAACTAACACTGTGAATAGGTTATGTACATTAATTCTCTTCAATTAAAAGCAGTTCGTATTTTAATTTCACATATATCAATAATTTTTAATAGTTACAAATATTTTTAGCTTTAGCTATTATATTTCCCGAATAATCAAAATAAATTAAAATTTACTCAGACCTGAAGGAGCATTGATACTGGATATGCTCTGTTTCATGCATTTTTCATTCTAATTATTTAACTAAATGATTTCAAACTTTTATTGTATTAAACGGAACAAACTTATATTTATTTCAAAATATTATTTTTATTTCAATGTATTTAAAAAATTAGAATTTCATTTGTAAATTCTATACCAATGTTGATATAAATTACGCTTTTTCTTCAGTTAGAGAATGGCCGCGTCTCCAATCAATGTAATTATTAAGTAAATCCGTTGAAAAAAGGAAAGTATGTAAAGGAAAGCATGTCCGTACAAACGATCCCTCGAGATTTATATCATATAAATTACGAAAACGTGTATTAATCGTTGTCGTACATCAGCGCACAATGGCTGCGTTCAGCAGAGAAAGCAGCTTTGCAACTGTTGTAAAATTCTTCAATACGATTGGTTCTTGCTTTTGGTTCCTTACAGATCTAAACGTATAAACCAATCATATTGAAGAATTTTACAACAGTTGCAAAGCTGCTTTCTCTGCTGAACGCAACCAATGATTTTCCGATCCAATACAACAGGATTACGTATGTCGCTTACATATATCCTATTGTGTTAACACTATCTACAGTCATCAAAGTACAACTATTTCTACTTCAGGACTTGGATCGAGAACTCGGATGGATTTCTAGCATCGTGGACACAAGCCTTAACAATACCTCAGATCTTACCTAGATACATACATTACTGAGCAGCCATAGCGTTTGTTCAATGCGCATGCGTCACTTTATTCCCACACTGCCCATCACTGCTCCAACCTCATTTATAATCTCCCGACTTGAATGTCACTAGAAAACACAAGGCTACACTAGAGTCCTAGATTTATCAGAGAGAGGTGCAACCGGCTGAAGGGTGAAGTCCCATCAGGCATGTTTGCCGCGTATCGCGTAAGCGCATAACCAATCAATAATCAGTAAAACGCGAAACTATAACAGCAGATCGCTTCTGATTGGTTACGCGGTTATGCGATACGCGATAAATACACCTCATGGGACTCCACCCTAAGTCAGTATAACAAAGGCTGCGTTCAGCAGACTCAACAGTTTTGCAACCGTTTTATGATTGTCTGCTGAGATAGGACCATTCTTCTAGAGCTAAAAGTATGATCCAATTAGCGCGAAGGAAATTTCCAACAGTTGCAAAACAAACGTTCTGCTGAACGCAGCCAAAGGTACTAGAAAGCGTAATAAACATGGCTGACATGCTATGAAACTGCTTTTAAACTGTCAAACAAGATAAGACAAAGTAATATAAAATTATATTTAAATGAATCGTATCAATTCTTTAGAGGGAATATTTATGTATTAATAAGTCAGTTAAACACATCAGACTACAAGAAAAAGATGAAGAACCTTCTTTCGGACAAAGCATACAAAATGCTTGACAAAGACCAACCAACACAATCGCACAAAACACCAAGATCCTAGTGGAGAAAAGCAAAATTCCCAAAGAAACCAAACCATCATTAAAACCTACAAACCCCTTCCACCAAGACTATATGGACTACCAAAAATATATAAACCAAACATCCCCCTCAGACTGATTGCCAGTGCCATACACTCCCCGACATACAACTTATCCCGCTTCCTAGCACGTACACTACAGGGG
>NW_017256007.1:162538-163225 GCF_001594055.1 Mycetomoellerius zeteki
ATAAAATATAATAAAAAATTATAATATAAAATATAATAATTATAATCAGTGTTTGATCTTATCTGGATAAAATTATGTAGATGATCATCTAGATGAAATTTTGATGCCATCTTATCTTTATCTAGATAATAAAAATATTAATTATCTTTATCTGCATTTTAGATGAAAAAAAAGTATCATCTTTATCTAGAATGATGTTTAGATACTTTGGTTTATATTTTACATTACTAAAAATGTGCAGAATATTAAAGTATTTTCTTCTATAAGTTCATGTTTGCAGAAAAATTTTCAGCCTCAGGAAGAGAATGAGTGCATCTAATAGCATATATAATCATTCACTTTGCTCTCAAATTATCTTTTTATTCCTGCTCTAGAACTTTCTTTCTCTCTTTCGCCAAATATCAAACATATTTATCTCGTTTTAATTTTCAAAAATATACACTAGTTCAGCTACGGAAACAGATCTAATTGTAAGTTTGTGTCGCATGCTCCATGTTCCAATTACCTCGGATCTACAATAGAGCCTTAAGCTATAAGAAATGAATGAATCATAATTGATTATTCTCCTCGAATTCGATTGTAATTAGTTAATTTCTTAGGGTACGTTTCCACTGAGCGCGTCACGCGTCGCGTCGTCGAAGGAAAGAAAAGGAGGAGTTGTGTATATACAGGGTGTCTAAAAAAAAA
>NW_017256008.1:0-321 GCF_001594055.1 Mycetomoellerius zeteki
CATTGTATTCTTTTATATGTATTTTTAGGTTATTTGTACATATTAACGCCAATTACAAAACCTTTATAAATTATTTTACATATGCCAAATTCTATACTCCAAAATGCATTGAGCTTATTTTGCAAAATATTTATAGTTTGATAGTAGAACATAGATAGTATGATACTAGAATTGATAGTATGATAGTATGATAGCAGAATATTGATAGTATGAAATAACTTTCAAAAACTCGCTTTTGTTTTATAAAATAAAAAGTAATTTTTAAAACTTTTTCCAGCTTATGCTTATCTGTTATGTTAGAACATCACACACCTGTGTGTT
>NW_017256008.1:401-1221 GCF_001594055.1 Mycetomoellerius zeteki
ATTTCGGATTATTGTTTAAAATGGATTAAAACTTTCAATCCATTTTAATTTATTTCCGAATGCTGAAGCAACTACAATTATTTTTATTAAGGGGATGCTAGCGATATTTAGGGACTTTAGTCGTATAATGATCAAAGTACACTGAAAAAATTACTACATCTAAATTATATTTACCGGAATAGGTCTGAATAATTAATTTACTTAAATGAAGTAAATATTACTTGAATAAAGTAAAAATTACTTAGGTGTAGTTATTTTTTCCAGTATACCAAGTGTTTAATTACTTAATTCCTTACAGAGATAATATTTTCAGCTTGATTGGATGTCATCTGTTTTTCCTTTAATTCGACAATCAAGGATTGCATTCGTGATCTTTCTGTTCCGTCGTCGAACTTGTTGATGCAATTTTAATATTTTACGTCTTTGATGGTTGATTGTGTTTGTGACTATTTGCCAAACGCGTTTTGCTTTATAAACTCGTTATAATATTACTAAACGTCCATATTCTCTGATGCTCTCCAAATATCTGATACATTAATAGACAAATCACAATACATTGTATAAAGTACGATATCATTTGTAGCAACATTTGTATTTTAAACACTACGTTTAGTTTGCGTGATATAAGGCGTAGTTGTAGATGAACATGCCTGTAAACAAATTGTAATTGTTATAATTAAACAAACCGAGAGACATATACGAGAAGTACTAAACAAAATACATTTTTAACGTAGAATTCGTTATAAACAATAGTGTTATAACCTACGTTCACAATGTGTGATTATTTCATGTAATTGAAATTAATTATTCTTGTACATAT
>NW_017256008.1:2479-4030 GCF_001594055.1 Mycetomoellerius zeteki
AATGGAATTCCAAAATTATTTATGTGCTTCTTTGAAATTAATATGGAAATTGCCACATGATATATATGCATGAGATATATATGCATGAGATCGATCTTTAAAAATATATACTTAGAAAAATAATAGATTATAATACTGAATCAACATAAAGTGTTTTCCTATTTAAAGAAATTACCAATGTTCTAACAATCTCATAAAATTAATACAAAAATGTTGGCAAATGTAATTTAAAACTCAAAATTACTAAATATAATGTTAATTTTATCCGAATTGCAAATTGATGACAATAAAATGTACATCTGCAAATCGTAGTAAAGATTCGTTATCTTTAAAAACATAAAAACTATGATGTATTATGTTCACCAATATTTTTCTTTCCTTTAATTTTTATTCTATCAGAAGCGTGTTTTAACCATGTTTTAATCACTTTTTCAATGTCAGCTTCTGTACTTGATGGTAATTTCATTTGCACAGCACCTATTTACACAAAAAGAAGAAAACAATTTCATATCACTCATATAATAATTAATAATTAAATTAATAACATATAATACACTTACGAACAATCACATTTTTCAAATGAAATTTCCCAAAACCTTCCTTATTCTTTTGACCCGCAAAATTGAAGTTCATAGCGAATTCATTTGTAAAAATGTGTTTTAAAATTTTATTACTTTTCGAGGTAATAGTGTCACCTCCTAATCTTGACAAATACGATATCTATAAAACAATTACAAAATTTAGAATTTGTAATTGTATATGTATTATATTTATATAAATATGTTTGATATATATAAAAATATATTGTAACATATCTAAGTTAATGCATACCATAGTGTTCTGATTTTCAAAAGTGTTGAAATAATTTTCCAGAAGTTCTAATTTTTCACGTGTTTCCAATGGAAATTCTATAGGAAAATTATCATAAATAGGGGGTATGTCACTTCGAGTTTTTAATTTTAACATACCATGAATTTCTTTCATCTGTTCTCTCATTTTTCTTATCTCAATAAAAACTTGTTCTAAAAATTATTATTTTAAAAGATAAATAGTAAAGAAAATAATAATATAAAAAGAAATATTTTTCTTATTTTACTGAACAAAGATACATACCGGCAAAGGTATGCGAATGTGATACTCCGAATGATGTGCCCAATTGTTTATTTAATGATGAATTTAATGGTTCTGACTGATAATAAGTCTTGTTTGTAGGAACAGTAATGGGTGATGATGGAATTACGGTTTCGCACGATGGCACAACAGATTGATATAAGGAATCTATGGCCTGCAATGTTTTAGTAGAAGTGCTGCATGAAGAAATAGAAGAATCCAAGTTCGTGACTTGCTGTGATAAGTAGTCTAATATAAAACAGATTTAAAAAAAAATTTTAAAAATCATAAAAATATAATGCTAATTGACAAATTTTACTTTATTTCTACCTTTTTGTGTGGAATTAGATAACATAAATTGTGGTGTTACCGATTTCTTTTTTTGTAACACTGTAGCTGAAAAAAATAATTAGGTTAGCTTCTTTGAATCTGAAGAACCTT
>NW_017256008.1:4251-5529 GCF_001594055.1 Mycetomoellerius zeteki
GGCGGGCCAGAATAGGGAGGAACCCCCCCCCCGCGTCGAATCTGAAGAACCTTATTTATACTCTGATAAAGGAACAAGCAAAGATAGGTAAACTTAAATCAATTATACAAGTGCAAACAAGGGTAATATTATTGAAAATTATTTTTACCTGTTTTAAGAATTTTCGGTGGTCGATGGAAATCAGTATTGTTGTTTTCATCACTGTCTTCTTCGCTACTTGATATATATTTTAAATTTCGTTTACGCTTTCTTTTCTTTATTTGATTCTCATCTTCCAATGCAGATGATTGTACATCTGAAAATTCTTCATATATTATCAATTTTTTGTTTGCTTTATCTAAATCATCTATAATTAAAAAGAATAAAAGATTATTAAAAACAAATTAAAGAAACATAATCTAATTTTATGCATAACAATTCACTAATTATAAATAATAAGAATTGTAATGATATTACATAAGTGATCAAAAACGATTATAATAAACATGTATATAAGATATACAATATGTGTGTGTATATATATATATATAACATACTACAGGAAAAAAGTATTCGATCAACTTGACATAACGTCCATGTATCTTCTCTTGGTTCTTCTCCAACAGAAAGTGCTTTTTTAAATCTTGAACTAGTTTTATACGGTGGCCACCAAACTTCTTTTTTTCGAGGTGTAAGCCATGTTAAATGAACCAGAGCAATTGCCCCTGAGTCTAATTTTTCATCGGAAACGAATTCGACACCAATAAAAGCCATTTTTACACTGTTAAAAATAGATTAGCAAACAAGAAATGAATTAATATTTAATTAGAAATTCGTTTTACATTACTTTGTTTAACAATGCAACAATTAATTATTGTCATTGGTAAACAACACTGATATATTGATTCACTGTTACACTATATATGGCCCAGTTTCACAACTCATGGTTAACTCTTAACCGAAGTTTAACTTATTCCTTATCTCTTTCTAATTCTAGAATTGGAAAGAGATGAGGAATAAGATGAACCTCGATTAAGAGCTAACTATGAGTTGTGAAATTATAGGCCTTATTAATTTGTATCTTTTGCTGAAAAGCACTCAATAATATGAAATGCTATAATTATTCAGTTCAGCACCTATTCTCTTAAAAATCAATGAATTTAAGCCTATTCGACGCATTTTTGCATAAAAAGAAAGAATTTGACAAAAAAGTGTCGCTGATCTGTTTTGCGAACTAAAATATTAATCATTGAAATTCATTAACCTGTCATGCAGCTAGTGCAATTTGCGTCTAAATTA
>NW_017256009.1:0-3840 GCF_001594055.1 Mycetomoellerius zeteki
AATTAATATTAAAATTACAATCATAATTAGTTACAATATTAATTATAGTTACAACTATAATTAATAACATTAAAATTACAATTATAAGTACAACTATAATTAATAGCATTAAAATTACAATCACAGTTACAACTATAATTAAAATTACAATCACAATATATTAAAAGTATAATTAAATTTTTAATCTACCCTTAAATCTATCTTAAATCTACGCATTGCTTTTATAACGCATGTCTTACAAATCTAAAATTATCCTATTCTTAATTTTGTCTCGGTAGTCTAAAGGCTTAGGACGCTCGCACGGAATGCAAGAGATCCGGGTTCGACTCCCGGCCGAGGCATTATTTTTTGCAATAAGTTTATTACAGTTTTTAAGTTGGGAAATTTGGGGGGATTATTAATATTTTCAGATTTGATTGCGTTGAAAGTCCGACAACCATATCGGCACGCAATTATCATTTCTGAAATTAATTCATTTAAATGAATTTACAATAGTTCAACATCTTAACGTTCTGACCGTTATGGCGCTTCTTAATTTAAAATTATTATGTTTAACATTAGCGGTCTTTCAATCTTATTATTGTTAATTTTGTATATTTTTACAATACATAACGCACACCATATAAATACTTATTTTATACTAAATCTAAGCCGCATACCTGTCTGAATTATTTGTTTGCGTATACACAAACGCCGTATTTTGTTAGTCCGCTCGTTATTCCGTCACCATATTCTCATTTTTAAATCTTTTCATTATTTTTCTTATTTAGAATTATTTAATAAATAGCTTATTATATTTTGAAATCTATATATATATATATATTATATATATTATACATATAGCAACACCAAACTTTTTTACATAACAAATTTTGTTATTTTAATAAAATTTTCTTATTTTGGGCTGCTTCGTCCTTAATAAAAATGTGATACTTAAATGTGTTACTTAACATTAAAACGTTAAGTAACAGTGCGACACTGACTGGCTAAAGTTGAGGAAATAGACGCACGGACTCAACTTGCAGACGGATATAGAGGGGTTTCCCAAGGCCTACCTTCTGATTATATACAAGCTATAAAAGATCGAGTTGTTGTCGCGCGTAGCCAGTCAGTGTCGCTTGTACACAGTAAGTGAGTCTTTCTGGCGTGATTTTGATTACTTTCCAACTTTCATTTTCTTGGAATTGATTGACGTTTTAACGTTAGATTTTCCCGTTTGTAATCTCGAAAAATACTAACTAAATCTGAAAGTGACTCACTGTGTCTGATACTGATTGGCCAATATATCAAGAACCGGTTTTTTAATTATTAATAGTAATGTTTGCGATATGGTGCTTTGTGATCATGGTGAGCGTCCTTATTTTCGGGATAATTAATTATAATTTTAAAGTTTTTTGATAAATTAGTGTGTGTGTGTGTTTTTCATTTTCTCTATTTTGATATTTCCAATATTTCCTTTCTTTTTCCTTTTTCTTTCATTCTTATTTGGGTTTAATTTCTGGCATTTACATTCTCGATATAGGGGAGCTCACCATGACAAGATAACTTTTGTTCACATTTTATATATGTTAGTTTGTGTTGTCTCTGAAGAAGGCTCAAAAGTGAGCCGAAATATGTAAGCGCGTTTAGTAGAATAAAGAAGTTTTACGCTTTATATATGGATATATTATTTGCGCGACGTCTTCTGTGCCTGACTCCTATTGCCCTTATTCTGTCCAATTTCTTTTGATTTATAAGGAGTCTTTGTTAGTTTGATTTGTTGTACGACTTTTTATTTTTCTTATTCTTCTAAATATTCATATTTTTTAATATGTGATTCTAATTTTTTTTATCAGTATGCTTCTTGTTTTTATTGTTTTTCTATTTAACTATTACATTTTTATTTTTCTTATTTTTCTAAATATTACGTTCATACTAAATATTACGTTTACTACTATGTTATTACATCGAGATCTAGCAGCGCCACGTGTTTTTACATGAAAAATTTTTCTATTTAAATTAAATTTTCACTTTATATGGTTAATTCTTTAGTAATTTTTTGTGGTAACACTTGAATTGAGCAAGGTAATGCAATTTTGTGATAATGTTTTGTATAATGTTTTGAAGGAGAATTAAATAACCACTATTTTAGTTGGAAGAGAAAACGTTTTTGAATGAATTATAATATAATAATTTTATTTAAGAGGAATTTAAACCATTTGGATTGGAATAGGAAAATCCTTCAATAAGAATGCAAAGATACATATATGTACTTGTTTTCATTGTATAAAAATTAAAGATGGTACCACTTGGATTACGTAAATAATAAAGATAGTATGTTTGAAGTATTACTTGGGTTTTATTTTTTAATTTGATAGTAGAATTTAACTTGGCGCCACAGTTGTCGATATCAAATTTTTTGTATAAATGGTACATATCATTAGAGTTAATATTTGGTATGAGATTTAACTTGGCGTCAGTTGTTGATTTGTGAAATTTAAGTTGACACTACAGTTATTGATACCAAATCGAAATAATTTGATAAAGTTAGTTTTCGAAAGTAAAATTCCACATGGGTTTTACTTTCTAATTTGATAGAATTTAACTTGGCGCCACAGATGTTGATATCAAATCTTTTGTACAAATGATACATTAGAGTTAATATTCATTATTTATTTAATTTATATATGCATGATATAAAGAAATATGATTAACTACAGTATTTATGGATATACGAGTAAAGTATTTACAGTTATATTTATAGTAAAAATATCAAAATATTAACTAAATTAAAAAATCCCACCACCACTCTAACCTAACCGTTTTATAATAGTGATATAAAAATATCAAAGTAAATATGAAGGCAATGGTCAACTGCATACTTTTGCATGTTCTTTGCTGTATAGGAAGAAATTAACAATGAATTAACAGTATTTAACTTGGCGCTAATTGTTGATATCAAATCTTTTATATGAATCATACTAATCTTTTATACAAATGATACATATCATTAGGTTTAGTTTATTTTGTGATATAATGATGTTTATGTAATAATAATTTTTGTAGGGGTATATTTAACTGCTAATTTATTATAAGGTAAGACGCTTTTATTAAATAAGTCCGGGTTTACAGTATGAGTCGATATTCTAAGTTTTATCGGTTAATCAGTGAAGTTGGGCAACAGCCAACTTGTACGTCGTATAAGACTACCGATTTTGTTAAAACTAACTAAATTCAACTTTTTATCTTTCTACTGGTTGAGCCGAATAATTCATTGTACAATTAACTCGTGGATGCGAAAAATTGTTATTACTTACTTATAGGTTAAGAGGTTTTCTACAATAAGGTTCTTAACCTGTAAATAACCTAACTAATAGTAAATCAGAAGTTAGAAGTTAGAAATTGCATCGAATTTGAGAAGAATAATCGATTATGATTGATCAATTTCTGATTTCTGACTTCTGATTTATTGCTTGTGACTTATTATTGTGGATAAGCCTCTGAGACTTAAGACGTCCATACCGATTTATTGTAGACCCAGTGTAATACATATAACGTAATAATAGATTTATGTAGTTATTAATTATTATTTATAATTTACATATAATATTAAAGGACCCCGCACAAAACCTATGGAAAATGGTTTTCGGTCAAATTGGCTGAAATTTCACTATGTTATAGTTTTCGCCATGCTGATAAAAAGTTATCATTGCACCAAGTCCCAAAAGTCAATATTTCCCAAGATATATAGGGTCAAAGTAGTGAAATATGGTCATCCGCAGTAGTAAGACGTATGTTATAAGTATAAGTGATACATTGATATTTATTCACGAAATAAATAAAAATCGATTTTTACATATA
>NW_017256009.1:4333-5976 GCF_001594055.1 Mycetomoellerius zeteki
ATCATTTTCGGGGATACCTTTTCTTGATTTTGATTAATTTTTTAACGCTAGTTTTCTAATTACTGTCTCAATAAAGACTAATTAAATCAATAAGAGACTAACTGTGTCTGACACTGGCCAACTTATCAGAAATCGGTTTTTGAAGTATTAAGAGTAATGTTTGCGATGCGGTATCTTGTGATCAAGGTGAGCTTCCTAACCATCGGAATAATTAATTATAATTTCAAAATTTTTTGATACATTAGTTTTACATTTTCTTTATTTCGAGAATTTCAAAATTTCTTTCCCCCCTTTTTTCTTTTTTACTGCATTCTTATCTGGATTTAATTCTGGCATTTATACTCTCGAGGTGAGGAAGATCACCATGACTAGTTAATAATTGTTATATTCTATGTATGTGAATTTATTAGTTATCTCTGAAGAAGGCTCAAAAATGAGCCGAAACATGTAAGCGCTTTAGTAAAATAAAGAAGTCTCACGCTACGATAGTCGTGTTATTTGCGCAACATCTCCCTTGACTCCTACTGCCCTTGTTCTTTCATTGTTCTTTGAGTAAGACGTATGCTATAAGTATAAGTGATACATTGATATTTATTCACGAAATAAATGAAAATCGATTTTTACATATATGTATATATATGTAATAAATAAATATTGAACATGCGAACCAGCCAATTAAGGCAAGATCGAGGGTTGATCCGGCCAGCTAAGGCAAGACCGAGGGTTGTGTGTCAAACCATCTTATAGATGGTTTGACACACAACTTCCTACAAGAGGTGATGCAATCGATATCCTGAGGGATTTTGTTTTCGGTTATACTATTCTTGTGGACGATTTCCAGCATCTTGCACACTCTGAATCAGTCTTGCAGAAGAATAGTGAATATTTTCCTGATGTCTTGCATATCCTATATATCATATGACACTGGCAATATGTGCACAGGTGCCAACAGTTCGAGCGCCAGATTTGCAAATACAATAATGACCTTCTATCGGATTATCCTCCTCTTCCACTTGGTCATTTTCTCTTTCTTCGAGAGTTGATCGATATGCTATCCAAAGTTGATGTTTTGTCGCGTTACGAAATCTAGAATATACTCTAACTCTCAAACCTGGCCAAGGTAGTCGGTCTTCTTGTAACATCTCAATTTGGTATTCTTCATCATCATCTCTACGTAACTTATCTTGCACATATAAAGGAGATAGTTTTATTTGATACGTACCAAAAGTGAGATCCCTCAAATGGTCAATTGAATTGGGTCAATTAGAATTGGGAAATCATCTAAGTGTCTGCATCTAAACGAATCCATCTTTGAGCGTTTCGCCTGTAAAGATTTTCTATTTTTACAAGTGCTTGAAGAACGTTTGATTCCTTTGCCTTTTTAAGTAATCGTTGAGCTAATTCAATATTAGCATTTTCCATTGTTAAAGGAGGGTGATATTTATTAATCATTGCACCAGCTATCCGGTAAAAGTTTCCTATATGTGGAACATGTTGGATTTGTACGACTTGATCAAAGAATTTAAAGATTGATTTAATATGTCAGTAGAATAGCTAGGCCGGTTCTAATCCACTATGTGTTAGTGCGTATACGTATATGCGGGGTATGTGTGTGTGTGTGTGTGTGTGTGTGTGTGTGTGTG
>NW_017256009.1:7472-8165 GCF_001594055.1 Mycetomoellerius zeteki
ATAGCCCACGAGTGCTTCGTCGTGCTCGGCAATAGAGGATACTCGTACAGATCCCATGAACGAAAACTCATACTCAGATATCGTCCGCTTTTCAAGGTACGCAGCATAGATAGTTTATTGACTTCGTTCAACGTAATGTGAGGCAAACGCCACTGTATCTTAAACAATTCAAGTTTCGGTTCTGTCGCTGGATCTCCCACAATGCAATTGTTGTCGTTGCGCGCTCGTATCAAAATCAATTCGTGACGCGCGTTAATCACATGTTTGTAATCCTCGCAAAAGCCAAACAACATGCCCAACGGTATGTAAAAATTAAAGTATCCATCGCGTGTTATTAGTCTTTTCACGGTCTCATCAAACATCGGATGTGGAAATCCGGCATTCTCCATATAATGTGCGAAGTCACCTGAATACGATGCATAGCCCTTCATAAGACTAGTAATTCCAACGTTTCTGTTGCGATCGATCTCAGTACCATCGAGTTCATATCGAATTTCATCAAACATGAACGACACGCAATTAATTCCAAGCGTTGGCTGCTGATCTGATTTATCTTCTTTTGACGTCAATTTTCCTTCGATGTTGAGAAAGCTTTCACACGGTAGCGTGTATAAATCTTGCTGCTGTATGGGTATCCTTATCTCATCGCTATGTCCAAACGTGGTGTTGACGTATGGATTGTATGTGCGAGTT
>NW_017256009.1:9656-10411 GCF_001594055.1 Mycetomoellerius zeteki
ACGTTTTGCTACCGGGAGTATTCGTTTTTTCGTAGGCTTTTTCTTCTTCGTTTTCAAGCCCATACCAATTTTCGTTTTGGCTTTCATAGCCGCCCAAACAGCTGTGGCAGCAGCTTTCTCTCCAAGAGTCGAATCTTTCGCGGTAATCCGTTTCCGCGCCTCTTCAGCGAGTATTTTGTCAGCTACGTGTCGTTTCGTGAGATCTTTGCTCCGCGAATAAGCTATGTCGTGATCGCGACACGCTGCGTCCAACGGATTAATACCTTGATCGCCTCTAGCCAATCGCTTTTCTAAATGCGTACCTGGACCACAAAATTGATATCCAGGGATATGTAACTCGATCGGAAGTGCGTTTATCGCATGATTTAAAAAACCACAACCCTTTTTTGTTGACATTCACTACAATTTCTTATAAATGGTGCTGGATCATCGATATGCGATCGATGGGTGGACAAATTATAATGTTTCAAGCACCGACGATGTTGCTGAATCTCTGAATCAGCCTTTATATGCTCGAGTAATCTACCCCACAGTTGATCTATGTAATTCTTAAACTCTCGTAGTAAAATAATTTTTTGGTATATATATTCCCCCCAACTCTTTGGCTGTTAAACTGTGTACATCACATGTGTCTGACACGATAAGAAGTATATTGCATACTGACCGATTTCACTTTGTGCGCTTCTATAAATAGATCTGTTTTCGATACGTTTTTTCAATTTGTATTAGTGTTGTGAAGGGAGAAGATATGAAGT
>NW_017256009.1:10710-10936 GCF_001594055.1 Mycetomoellerius zeteki
CAAATGAGGCGCTTCCAAATTCCATTTTTGTCTTCGATGATGTTGCATGTGACAAACAATACGCGATCAGAGAGTACTTTGCGATGGGCCGTCACGCGGACGTTGACTGCTTCTATCTATGTCAAACGTACGCAAAGATACCAAAGCATCTCATACGTGATAATGCAAATTTTTTGATCCTGTTCAAACAAGATGGTTCCAACCTAAAACATGTATACAATGACCA
>NW_017256010.1:0-494 GCF_001594055.1 Mycetomoellerius zeteki
AGCCTACTGCTTAAGCGCTATCCTTCTCCCCCCCATGCGAGCTACAGATAACACTACAGTTTTTACAACCTGCAAGTGACTCTATATCGAATGTTCGCGAAATCTAACATAATTATAAGATGATTGCTGATGAGGATTCCAAAGAGAATCGAAACGTTCAAAACGTTCAAGAATTCGAATAAAGATGATTCCAACACATCACATGGATTGACAAGTTTACTTTGTTGAAAAATTATTACGCACCTCCGCTCGCGTTGACTCTTATTAGCTCAATTAGTTTATATTGTATTTTTAATAAGTGAGAGTCTTATGTACACTTTTTTTCTTCCTTTCTTTAACAAAATACACGACAAAATCAGAAAAATGCAATATAGACTTTGCAAGATTCCAACAAGCCCTTGGCATCGAAACTGTGGAATTTGCGTTCATTGAATAACAGAGAAAGCAGTGCTTTAGAAGCTGCGGACATACCATCTGATCAAATTTGACCCGGA
>NW_017256011.1:0-871 GCF_001594055.1 Mycetomoellerius zeteki
TTTGTTTTAGTTCAACTTATTGAAGTGAACAACATTATAATGAAGAAACGAACAACATTATAATGTGTTCAAAGAATGCAGGAATGAAAAAGAAAACAGATTTTATATATAAATCCTATTTTTAGGACAATTAATAATGGACATTGAGTATCTGTTTTGTCTTTCTCAGCACAGCCGACACGAACGATTGCACTGTGGTTTCGTTTAAATGCTAACAAATGTTCGTAATAAATTCACACATTCATAGTTTGATGAAATTTGTTTATTGTAGTTTGTGCACAAAACCGCATTCGTAATAACAATTTCGCGTGCTGTCCACTCGAGTGAAAACTAGACTCGCACGTCGCACACTTCGCGTGTTTTATGTTTTACGCTTAAGGGCGTGTGCCCTTGCTGGCGGTAACGCCTAGGAGCCGTAGCCCTGGACCGCCTTTAAGCACCGATTAAGTCTAATATCTCTGAATTCTTTTAGAACAACGCTTGGGAGATGTTACTTCGATGCCGCTAATATACTGTATCGCAAGGATCGCTAAACTAGCTCTCGCTCAGATGTTTATCGGACCGCGAACTACTCAGGACTGGCGGCGAGAACATGAGATCGTGGACAATTTTTCAAGGCCCGATCCCCTCCATTAAGCCGAAAAAGTCCGAGTCTTATTTTCCTCGAAGGTCAACGGCCGGTGATATCGCCGATTTCCTTTCGGCACGGACGAAGACGCGGTAGATTTCTTTATAGTATGTAGACAACATGCGGTGATGTGGCGCCCGCGACGACGCGACTCAGTCCATACCGTGAACGTCGACTGTTTGTTCTCACCGCTGCCTTGTGAGGAAAAAAAATGTATATGTGTGTGTATATATATATATGTGT
>NW_017256012.1:0-2066 GCF_001594055.1 Mycetomoellerius zeteki
CATACATTAGGAGTTGGACGTAACATAACTGATGCAACAATAAATCAATGTTTCATATAATAAATAGATTATATTGTATAGAAAATTCCATGTTTAATTCATAAAATCTATTTATTTAAGTTGGGGAATTTGGGGGATTATTTTCAGATTTGATTGCGTTGAAAGTCCGACAACCATATCGGCACGCAATTATCATTTCTGAAATTAATTCATTTAAATGAATTTACAATAGTTCAACATCTTAACGTTCTGACCGTTATGGCGCTTCTTAATTTAAAATTATTATGTTTAACATTAGCGGTCTTTCAATCTTAATTACTATTTATATAAGTTTTAGTTAATTGAAAGAATTATAATTACTTGTTAATTCCTTCTGTTCCTCCTGCACATTCGTTCGAACTGTCAGATAAGTTTGTCAGGTTAGATGAAGCTCCTTGACGTTTTGCATTTCTTACAGTCACATGCTTGTTTGTATCTATGTCATCATCTGAACTGCTTTCGTTATCTATTACGTTATCTGAAGTTGGACTTGCTATCCTACATTTATATGTATAAGTTAAAAAAAAAGCGATAATAAAAATGCTGTAAACATATTATTTCCAATTATGCACAATATTCTATTATGTGGAAATTTTGAAAATTATCATTTTTTAGACTCTTATTACTGAAAAGTTTAAAAGCGATCATGATTGTAGCAATCAAGTAGATTCAAATATCTTATAATTCTGACCTCGGTAAAAATTAGAGTGATCAAATTTTACTGGATCTTTCTATACATGGTGAATGTAAATTCGATTTCTGGGTTGCACTTTGTTCAAAATAAAATTACAAAATATTTATGTATATACAGTACGAACAGATATGTTTTATATTGTTTGCTGACACGCATATTTGACAAATTTTTCGACAAATGGATTCTCTTGATTGGATTACATTTTCTTTAGCAAATATTGATTATAGTTGTAACAACTTTACATTTTTTAAAACGGTTTTAAATTTTTTACTATACGTGAGGATCTTATATATGAGATACTTACCAGTGATTTCTTTTTATATCTTTTATTATTCTTTTTATTATTCTTTTAAGTATTATTTTCTAAATCAATTGCTTCCTTGTATCTAATTGTTACTTCACATTGTTTACATATTGCTTCTGTATTGCTTCTTGCGATATAATAGTCCCAAACCCAATAGAATTTTGTTTCATTCTTCTCTTCTTCTGTTAATTTTTCTGGATGTAATTCTACCAAGTGCTTATATAATGTAGATAATTTGTACATAGATATAATGTATTTGCCATGCATTTTGCTTTGTTATTCCTTGACAATTTTGTGTAATGTCCATGTATCCAGAGCCAAACTGGGACAAAATTCTTTTGTGCATCCCTAAAAGAATAACTTCTGAATAGTTAATTATTATACATGTAACTGATGCAACAATAAATCAATATTTCGTATAATAGATTGTATTGTATAGAAAAAACGAGAACGTCAAACCAAACCAAACCGTAAAACTCTCCAAATGTACGATAAAAATAGACGTTCTCGTTTTTTGAAAAAGCCGTTACCTCGATATGACATCGATAAGGTCATGGTCAAGGTCATATTCCGATGTAGAATTTTCCGCTCTTTCTGAATCCACGATGAGAAATGGGGGTTCCTATTTAAAAAAATGAACTTGACCTTCATATGACCTTCAAGGTCACGATCAAAGGTCAAATTCAAGGTCACCACTGAAAAGCCTGAGAAATTTCCTAAAACTTTTGTATTTAAAATTTTTTCGTAAAATGCCCTCGTCAGAAGTTATTCGGGGGTTTCCAGACTTTTACCTCACCCTGTATAGTACGAACAGATGTTTGATATTATGTTTGCTGACACGCATATTTGACAAATTTTTCGACAAATGGATTCTCTTGATTACATTTTCTTTAGCAAATATTGATTATAGTTGTAACAACTTTACATTTCTTAAAACGGTTTTAAATTTTTTACTATACATGAGGTTCTTATATATGAGATACCCGTGATTTCTTTTTAAATAGAGTTACGCATTTTCTCAGCGCGCGT
>NW_017256013.1:0-6512 GCF_001594055.1 Mycetomoellerius zeteki
ATCCGACATACCTTTATATCTTTATTTTTTCCCCTTTTTCTATTTTTTTCCCCTTATGTATTATTACAATAGATGGATAGAATATTAACATGAATTCATGATTGCGGGGGAATTCACATTGATAAGACATTCCTTCGTCTTGCAGTATTTATATTATATACAATTGTCTCCGAAGAAGGCCAAAAAATGAGCCGAAACATGTAAGCGCTTTAATTTAATAAGGAAGTTTTACTTTCTATATATTTGGAATTTGCGTGAATTTATGATAAATATAAATAAAACAAAAATATTTTTCTAGTAAATATTTTTTATTTAGATTATAACGATAAAAATATTCCATAATATTTATAATAAATATTTATAATCTATGCAATTTAGGACCACAAAAGTATTTACAAAATATTAAAAATACATCTTAAAATATTTTGTAAATATTTTATAAATATTGTGTACTGTTAGGGTTAGGCTACAAATATTTCAAAGCGTTCACAGTCTTCATACTTTCAAGCATATTGTAATCTATAAACACACCTTGATCCAAAAGTTCCCGGAATTACCACCAGGTGATGCTCTGAATCAGCTGATTTGAATTCTGCTTTTTTGGTTAGGTTGCCACATCTATCATTGACATTTCCACCAAATTTTATTGCCATAGCTTGACATTTGTGAAAGTTACGCCGTCTTGAGTACATCTACCTCTGCACGTGTTTTCGATTTTTTATAGTTTTAAAAATGGAGTTGAATTTGCAACAACGAGTTTGTATTAAATTTTGCGTTAAAAATGGATTCAATGGTGCGAAAACCTTGGAAATGTTGGGAAACTGTTTCGGTAGTGATGCTCTAAAGAAAACAATCGTTTACGAGTGGCATGAACGCTTCAGAAGTGGTCGTGAATCCGTTGAGGATGACGTACGCAGTGGCAGAGCGTCGACATCGAAAACCGACGAAAACATCAATAAAGTGAAAGAAATGTTGATCAATAACGGCAAAATTAACTATCAGAGAGCTGGCAGAGGACTTAAACATTGCTTATGGATCCGTTCAGGACATTGTAGTTAATGATTTGGGTTTGCGCCGTGTTGCTGCAAAGAAGGAACTGAATTTCATGCAAAAAAGGGACCGCGTTGATATCGCCAAAAATATGATTTCCAAGGCTGAATCCGATCCAACATTCATCAAACGCATCATTACTGGAGACGAGACGTGGGTTTATGAGTACGACACGCAATCCAGACATCAGGCGAGTGAATGGAGAGCTCCAAATGAGTCAAGACCAAAAAAACCACGTCGTTTTCAGTCGAAAAAGAAAGTGATGCTCACGGTTTTCATGGATTACAACGGTATTGTACATCACGAATTTTTGCCAGAAGGTCAGACAGTTAATAAGGAGTATTATTTGGGCGTTATGAGACGTTTGCGTGAAGCAATTCGCCAAAAAAGAAAGGATTTGTGGGCAAACAACTCGTGGATTTTGCACTATGATAACGCACCATCGCATAGTGCCATCATTATCCGTGAATTTTTGACCAAGAACGAAACGAATACCATCTAACAGCCATCGAATTCACCCGATATGGCTCCCAGCGATTTTTTTCTATTCGATCGAGTCAAAAATCCACTACGGGGAACGCGTTTTAACAGCCGAAAGGAGGTAATGGAAAAATTGAAGACGGCTCTGATGGCTATACTGACAATAGAGTTCCAGAAATGTTTCGAGAGCTGGATCAAGCGCTGGCATAAGTGCGTTGCAGTCGATGGGGAGTACTTTGAAGGGGACAATATCACTTTTGATAAATAAACTTGTATTTTGAATTTTCTGAATGAATTCCGGGAACTTTTTGATCAAGGTATATACGCGCGATTTCTGTACTGTGTTGGTTACGCCATTGTAAGGGGGTTTGGGATTGATCAATGAAAACATTCACGATGTGTGGTCAGTCTCTACCTGTTAGGGACACTAGTTACGACGATTTCGGCCAGTCTCGAGGGAATTTTATTCTGACATTTCTCGCTCAATCACGAATAGTCACGAAGAATTCAATTTCATGATTAGATACTAGCACTGAAATTTGAGATTGAAATCTGAGAATTTGAGATTTGAAACCGAATCTTGAAATTTGAGAAACAACTATGAATTCGGGCCTAGATTTCTAAAGTACTGCAATCGATTTTAGAAATGTTGCGATAAATGGCTGAAGTGCGCATAGTACACGATTCCAAGCATGGTGGTTGGATAATTCATCTTTTAAATTGTACTTACATGTCCCTTCATGCACTTTCACGCACTAAACAACGCATTAAACAACGTTCTACAACAAATAAACCCGTACTAAACTAAAGAACACATAAATTAAGCATTTGTACATATTCTTTTGTTCATAAATAAACTAATTACAACTAAAAAACATTGATTTACATACTTGACGGCTTCATTTTCCTAAATAAAGCACGTAATACGAATGTATAAATTCGAAATGGCCGCGTTTTGCGACAAAACGAATGCGAATTTGCGGTACTTCATAGATCTAGTGACTTTAATGAGCATGATGCATCTTTCAGGGAGTCGATTGTGTATCTTGAAAAGAGGTGAAAATTCAAAAAATGAGCAAATTCACTAGTCATTGACCAATTAAATTATGAATATTCTAGTCAGTTTGTTCACTTTTATAAAGTTTGTTCGCGTCGCATACTCCAACATGTTCCAATATGCTCCTACTAGCTCTTACTCACTCCAATGCGCTTGATAGAGTGAGTAGGAGCTATGATAGGAGCATATTGGAGCATGTTGGATCTTGCGACGCGAACAAACCTATAATTTTCACCTCATTTCGAGATACACAATCGACCCCTAGGATGTCATTACCTGAGCGCGGAAACACGGAAACGTGGAAACGCGCAACCAATCAGTAATCGGTAAAACCATAATAGCGGATCGCTTCTGATTGATTACGCGTTTCGGCATTTCCGCGTTTCCGCACTCATGTAATGGCATTCTTATCCTTGTTATACACCGAATGTTAAGTCCGAATCTACAATAGGTGTTTTAAGACTTAAGCTGTAAGAAATTGACCAATTACAGTCGAATCCGAGGGGAATAATCGACTGTGATTCACCCATTCCTTATGGCTTAAGACTTAAAACCCTATTGTAGATCCAGGGTAAACAAGTAGCATTTTCGGTCCGACCGGGTTTGTACCAACCTGGATTGGATTAATGGCATTTTGTGCTTTCCTATTGGTAGAGCGTGTAACGTCAACCAATAGGAAAGATTAATCCAACCCAGGTTGGTGCAAATCCGATCGGGCCGAAAACGCTAAAGGATAATGACTCCTGTAGGTCTATCACCTTGATCAAAAAGTTTCCGGAATTACCACCAGGTGATGATCTGAATCAGCTGATTTGAGTTCTGCTTTTTTGATTAGGTTGCCATATCTATCATTGACATTTCCACCAAATTTTATCACCATAGCTTGACATTTGTAAAAGTTACGCCGTCTTGAGTACATCTACCTCTGCACGCTTTTCGATTTTTTACAGTTTTAAAAATGGAATTGAATTTGCAACATCCGTGGTTTTTTGACTCGATCGAACAGAAAAAAATCGCAGGGAGCCATATCGGGTGAATTCGATGGCTGTTGGATGGTATTCGTTTCGTTCTTGGTCAAAAATTCACGGATGTTGCAAATTCAACTACATTTTTAAAACTAAAAAATCGAAAAGCGTGCAAAGGTAGATGTACTCAAGACGGCGTAACTTTTACAAATGTCAAGCTATGGCGATAAAATTTGGTAGAAATGTCAATGATAGATGTGGCAATCTAACCAAAAAAACAGAACTCAAATCAGCTGACTCAAAGCATCACCTGGTGGTAATTCCGAGAACTTTTTGATCAAGGTATTCTAACTTTTAACGACAGTTCGGTATCATTATACTGACTACGTTTACATAGTTCGATTTACGCCGAAGTTATAACATCGATGTTACGAAATTGGCCAATCACAGTCATTCCATTCTTCAGAAGAATAGCTATGATTGGCTAGTTCCATAACATCGATGTTATAACTTCGGCGTAAATCGGGCTGTGTAAACGTAGTCACTATCGTTGCGCAGCTTTTTCACCATGTAAAATATCTGCGCAACGATATCCCTAGCTAGTAAAATTGTCGTTAAAAAGTTACAGAATAGGCCTACTGCACACAGAACGCGGCAACGCTTGCCGCGCGGCGGAAGTTAGCGCGATAGCCAATCAACATCTCGCTTGCTCGGAAGTAATAGCACAGTATATACAGTAGCGCAACTCTCTGCCGGCACCTTTGATGTCAGCGTCGATAAAAATGAACTGCACATGCGCGAGCGAGGTATGTAACCAATCAAGACATTGATATTCCATCTCACCTCTTCTCTGTTGTAACCTTTTCTCTTTTTCTACTTTATTGCATAAGATCTGTTCTTTTTCCACTGTAAGTTCTGAACTGATGTACACCAGGGTTGGGCACATTTTATACACGAGGTTTCTTACATAGTATTATACATGTGTTACGGTTCGCGGGGCGCAACAACTAACGCCGCGTATGCCGCGAATCCCTGAATTAATTTGCCCCGCCCTCACCAGACGGTAGGTGATGACTGGGGATCGCGAAACTAATTTCGAGTCTGCGAGATGGTCACTATCGTCGATTCGGGATCGTTCCACGGGCGCTCATCGGTCCCGATTAGATAAACTACAAATCGTGCACGAACGTCCGCGCAGGTCCCACACTCAATAACGGGGCGCGTGGACGTGAGCAAGCACGAGCAGCGGGAGCAATGGTCAAATCGGTGGGGCGCTCCGAGGTGTAAGTAGTGTCGAGTGGCGCGGTAGTAACCTCGATCTAACGCCAGATGGCTCCGCGACGTAACACGTGTCGCAGAGAATTTCCCGCGTCGCACGATTAACGCGGAGGCGCGATGTGGCGCAAACTGAGCCGGCGATTCAACTTCGATAACGATCACTACACACGAGGTCACTCTGCGCGCGCGGTGACCGAAGGCCGGGGCACATGATATTATCACACGATATGACCACGTGGCCACGCGTCTTGCGTCGGGTACACGAAGTCTAGATACGCCACGCGGGGCACAACGGCGATTCACTCACCCCAATATGGCGACTCCCGTTGACACGAAAACTATGGTATGAGTCGACTTGCTCCCACGATGCGGTTCGGCGGGTGGCGTGGCTTGGTGTCCTCGATGATCCCTTGGTGTGATTCGGCATCCCCTCAATGGAATTTTGTCGTCGCACAATTCGTACTCGCGAGATTAAAAGGAAAGAGACAGAGGAGAGCTCGGTCAGGAGATAGAAATAACTCTGAATTTATAATTATATTTACGTATATTTAACACTAAATCTTTATGGACAACTTGCTTACGCGTGTACTCATTTAATTGTTACAATAGTCGAATCCCATATATATATTGAATTATAATCTACAATTATTTAAGCTAAATTAGGAATTACAGATTAAATGCATCTTGCGATGTCGGAACGTGCTAATGTAAAATTGCTAAGTGCTAACGTTTCTGCGACTAAGTTAACGTTTAAGGTTATTTATATCGATACCCGCTAATAATCGTCTCGTTAGTGTTAGTAAGATTTCGCGAGGCTTTGAGGATACGTTGCTAAGAGTTGTGAGAAAAGATGCAGAGGATTGAGTCGGATTTTGTAAGGTTTTAGAAACAACACGTGGCTTACGCTTTGTATGACTCAGCGGGAGCCGTCGATAATTTGACCCGCACAGTCGGAACTCTAGAACACGAGAGAGCGTAAGAGGCCTTGGTCCCAAAGGATTAGGCGATCCCACGCCCCCACTCACGGCGCTGTTGCGCAACGGGAATGGCAACCTGCTTTAAGGCAGGTTCTCTGCGCGGCGACTCAACGTTGCATCGTGTGGAGGCGGCGTGTCACGTTACGCTCGAGTCAGTGATTATCATGCGATAGAAGTGAAAAGAAAAAGTCACTAGAATGCGAACGTAACACATGGTATTATACAAGTATAATACATCATTTAGTTTTATACGTATTATACTTCATGTGGAGCCATCTCTACATCATGTGCGTAATTTAATTATTTCTATATTATCAATCTCTATATTATCCATGCTAAAAATCGATCTAAAATTCGCATATAAAATTCGCGAACAGACAAAGAATTAAGAGCTGAGCGTTGTAAGTTTTGAAAGATCGCTCGTGCGGTTCGGACGTGTTCTATCTCGAGCGTTACATCACCTCGATTTATATTTTTAAATTACGTGCATCATAGCCGTAACGCCGTAAGCGTCCAGTGTTTGGGGGTCCCGCATCATTTTCGCAGCAATGGTAAAAATCGATATTTCAGAAAAATCGATAACATGGAGTCGTTCTGGACACTCGTAGAGTGTCGTAGACCATAAATTAGAGTTTTATACGTTTTATACGATTTTTTACGTATAATATCGTATAATACAGTATAATACAGTATAATGTAAAAAAC
>NW_017256013.1:7033-8408 GCF_001594055.1 Mycetomoellerius zeteki
GAAATATAAGGAGATTCGTACTTATACTTAACCTTTTTTTATTTGCAATGATAGTCAGAGTTACAAAATATAAACGCAATAAGAGAACTAATAATAATATAACAATCCGTTTTATTTTAACTAATCGATATTACTTAATCTCCAATTTGAAATATTCTTCCTTTACTGTTAAAAAAACGGCGTTAAATTTATTTTTTAAATTTCTTTTTATATTTTTCAGATAAAATCCAGTTATTCAACTATATATATAATTCAATTTACTATATCTCAAATCATAACAATATTAAACCTGTTACATGTTATTTTAAAAAACGAATAAAAAATGACTGCGTTCAGCGTTTATTTCGCAAATGTTGGAAGTTTTCTTTGCGCTGATTGTATTATACTTTTAGATCTAGAGGATTGGTGGATTCTATCTTAGCACACAATCATAAAAATGGTTTCAAAACTGTTGTGTTCCGCTGAAACGTACCTATTACGTTAACTAATTGATAATGGCTGCATTCAACAGAGAAAACTAATCAGTTATAATTAATCAAAACTGTCACTTTCCGTTAAATAACTATTTAAATCCTTTATATGGACATTTCAACGGTGCTGACAGACAGCGACAATAAAGAGAAGAAGCGAGATAATATATGTGGAATATAAGTGCCCTGATTGGTACTTCGCTCGCGCATGCGCAGTTCATTTTTATCCACGGTTAAATCGTGAGAGTTGCGCTACTGTATATACTGTGGTAATAGATATATATAATGTCCACCACGCGACAAAAGTTGAACTCAATTCAACTTTTGCCGCGCGGCGGAAGTAGTATTACATCATTTCTAGAAGTTTTGCAAGGTGAGACCGACTTAAAAACATAGAATTATTGGTTAGTGTGACAACTTTCGCCGCGTGGTAGGCATTGCCGCGTTCTGTGTGTAAGAGCCATAAATGATATATAAAGGTAAATTTTCACGAGCTGCTCAAACCGATTGTTTCAGCGACAAAAAGGATCATATAATCAAAATGGACGTTTGATATTCGTCAATTTTGACGTGATCCTTTTTGTTGCTGAAACAGCCTGTTTAAACAGCTCGTGAAAATTTACCTTTATGCACATCATGCGTGAAATGCCGGCTGCAGACCAGCGCGATGTTCGTCGCGTGCGACACGCGATATCCAATGAGCGTGTAGCTTTAGAATGAGAACATCGCTAAAGTTGCACGCTCATTGGATATCGCGTGTCGCGCGCGACAAACATCGCGTTGGTCCACAGCTGGCAAAACTAAATGCAGCCCATAATATATGGACTGCGAACGGCTATAATATATGTCGGGTTTTCGCATGGACGTATGAATATCTGGACGGAGCCTTCAGGCGGGGGGGGGGG
>NW_017256013.1:8428-8703 GCF_001594055.1 Mycetomoellerius zeteki
GGGAGGAGGGGGCCGCCATATTGTCTGGCGACATTTTAGCACTCTATTTGAAAATTGATATATGTATTATGACATTATTTATGCATGAAAATAGGATTTTTTGTGAGACAAAATTAATTCAACGGTTATGTGCAATTAAAAATAATTTTCTGTTTATATTAAAAGAAGTAATAAATATACGAGGATCGTCTGAAAAGTTTTGAGCCTTATCATGAAGATGGCGTTACTCGTCAAAGCCATTCTGGTATTATAATCGTGATACTTACGAAAGATAT
>NW_017256013.1:9658-10811 GCF_001594055.1 Mycetomoellerius zeteki
GTGGGAGCATCGCTGGAAAAAATGTATCGACTTAAAAGGAGACTATGTGGAAAAATAAAATTGAATTTGACCGAAAAATTACTTGTTTCTATGTGAGGCTCAAAACTTTTTAGACGACCCTTGTATATATCCATTCAGATACACATACACACATACACGCACGCGCGCGCGCGTGGTTTAGATTTCCTTTATGAACTCTAGAACTAATTTTATGATGCATAAAGTAAACCTTTTTTTAACATAATTTTGTCGTGTAACCTCTGAAATATGAAGCTAATCAATAATATTTATTTTCATAATAAAATTTCAGTGTAATTTTAATGAAATTTTCTCTACCACTATTACATTATTACACTATTCGAATTTACTTATTGCACTAGTAGTATATTTTTATTTGGGGTATACAGATAACTAATATAATATCATGTATACAAAAACCGTAATTAACATTTCTAGCTATACAATAAAAATAATAATTATAGTTTACAGGCAATCTTATTAAAATAAAGTTGATTTTGCTGATTACGAATATAATTTGTTAAAATTTTACTTAAAGCAGTTTCATTTATAATTATATATATATACAGGGTGTCTAAAAAAAACGGATCGAAACACAATGGGGACGTAGATTGGATCAAGGGGAACAAAATAGTTTTGTACCATTTTGCAGTTGACGCAATATTTAATGAGATATTAACGTTTAAAGATAGGCGAATACAAGCGTCCGACCAGCCTACTGCTCAAGCGCTATCCTTCTCTTCCCCATGCGCGCCGTTCTGAGTGGCTCGCTTGCCAGGCCATCCCCGCACCTCGCGGCCCGCCCGCGCTACCCGGCGGCGCGTCATCGGTGGGGATGGTAGACCGTCCTGCCGGCAGATAAATATTGCGTCAACTGCAAAATGGTACAAAACTGTTTTGTTCCCCTTGATCCAATCTACGTCCCCATTGTGTTTCGATCCGTTTTTTTGAGATCCCTGTATATATTTATATTTATACTCGTGCTTGTGTTCGTGTGCGTGCCTGTGTGTGTGCATGTATATCTAAATGGATATACAGGGTGATTACTAATGGTTGTACCAACTACTTACCATAAGACTTACCTACTGCATGACTTACCGACTGCACTTGTAATTTACTAAACGCTCCTTAGATG
>NW_017256013.1:10968-13518 GCF_001594055.1 Mycetomoellerius zeteki
TTTTCATAAATATTTAGAATGTCTACATCTTTTTTCAGAATTTTTAAATTTGGTAATTATGAAGTATTCTAAGATTTTTATGATTTTTTGTTCTACAAATTTCTGATAAAGTGTTATAAAATCTAAAATAGTTAAAAGTATTTTTTTTAAATTGTGGAATGAGAAATCTCAGAATATTTCAGAATTCACATGTATGAAAAATTCAAAGAGAAGATGTACACTTTCCAAGTAGATCTAATGATTTCCGAAAAACGTTTCAATTCGTATAAAGATTATGAGAAAAACTTTTATCAGGGATGTTTTCGGAGAAAATATGATAAAATATGAAAAAAAATATTTTCTCATAATCTTTATACGAATTGAAACGTTTTTCGGAAATCATTAGATCTACTTGGAAAGTGTACATCTTCTCTTTGAATTTTTCATACATGTGAATTCTGAAATATTCTGAGATTTCTCATTCCACAATTTAAAAAAAATACTTTTAACTATTTTAGATTTTATAACACTTTATCAGAAATTTGTAGAACAAAAAATCATAAAAATCTTAGAATACTTCATAATTACCAAATTTAAAAATTCTGAAAAAAGATGTAGACATTCTAAATATTTATGAAAAGTATTCCAATTGTTATAAAAAAATCTGAAAAGATTATAAAATCACACAGATATTCTGAAAAATTATACAAATAAGATCTGAGAAAAATTTTTCACCAAGGGCCTTTGTATATACGTCGGACCTGCTCGCGCGCTGGACGAAGCAACTGCCATCTAAGGAGCGTTTAGTAAATTACAAGTGCAGTCGGTAAGTCATGCAGTAGGTAAGTCTTATGGTAAGTAGTTGGTACAACCATTAGTAATCACCCTGTATATATTCATTACTTCTTTTAATAGAAACAGAAAATTATTTTTAATTGCACACAACCATTGAATTAATTTTGTGTCACACAAAATCCTATTTTCATGCATTGGAAATATAAATATCATAATACATATGTCAATTTTCAAATAGAGCGCTAAAATATCGCCAGACAAAATGGCCGACCCCCCCTCGCCGCGTGGATCTCGGTCCCCTCGCGCATAAGCTGGCTTTACGCTCCTTCTTCTTCTATGTATTGTTGGCTCGGGTCCTCGCCTACGAGGTAAGCTTGGCCAGTCGTACTTATAAAATTTTCTGTTGGAGTTCACAGAAATGCCACGACAACAAGTCAAGAGAATAAATTCCCTAGAACAAACAGAGCATTAATAACCCCCCCAGACCCACCTTCCAACCGACCACCCCCCGACGCCGCATTAGCGAACCGAGAGGGAGGGGCAAGCATAGGGGCAAAAAAGAAAGGCCATTCTCAGATCAATAAGTATAGGGACTTGAAAAATGCGAGTAGAAGTCTACATAGCCTGGTCTGCGGCTTGATCAGCATGGGGAATATGTCCCCGTTGTGTTGGGGAAAGAATTTGGACAAGTATTTATTCAAGGGCGCAAATCTGCCACGAGATAAGGGACAGCGAAAAATGACATGATTAACATCCTGTCTTGAGCCTCCACATGTGCAAGCCGGTGAGTCCACCATGGACTTCCTATGTAAACTATAATTCAAATTATAGTGGTTTGCTCTTATCCTGTTGATCAGGACAATTTCCTGTCTTCTAAGGGAGAGGCGATGAAATCAGGTAGTCCATGATTGATCAAAATAAAGCATAGCAAATTGCGTGCCAGTGTTGCCCGCTTCATTCTCAAAGTACATTGAAATGATTCCTTGCGTTTCTATCAGCAAGCAGTACCAAGTCCGATGAAGGGAGCCTAAAATTACCGATGCTGCCCTCTGAGGTGACCTCTTTGGCGGCCCTATCTGCAATTTCATTGCCCGGAATCCCACGATGTGCAGGGATCCAAACCAGGGAAATCCTGATACCCTTTACCAATGAGAAGCATAATAAACACTTAATAGAGTGAATAACGTAGTTGCTGTTGACGAGTTTGCTAGAATTGATTGACTCCAAAACACTTTTAGAGTCGGAGAAAATAACCGCCTTAGAATATCCTGCATCCTGAATTAGAACCAATGTTTGATATATAGCCCACGCCTCCGCTGTAAAAACTGTGGCATTCGCAATTAGTTTTGTGACGTGACGTTTTTCACCGTCCGTCATAAAGGTCGTTCGACCTGGCCGAAGTAGCGCGGCAAATTTGTCATGTATCCTCCCGACGCGGAGGGCAGGCGTGCCGACGCTTGTTGCGATTTTCGAGCGAGAATTTGGAGATTTTGTCGTCGCGTTTCGCGTAACATTACTATTTCTTTTTGTAAATTTGTCTGAAAATTTTTAGTATCGGCGGCTGCAGTAGGTAATTTAATGTGCGACACATTCCACCACCTCAAGGAGGCGGCCAAGAAGAAGATAGAAGATCATATTGGAGGCCCGAGACCACCTAGAGGAGGGAGCGCACAGGTGATACCGTTCCATACTATCGAATTAACGCCCTGAGCAAAACGTGTTTTCCTGAAGCCGAACTCTTTACAGGCGATTATGCCGCGGGAGCGACTAAGGCGG
>NW_017256013.1:13771-25384 GCF_001594055.1 Mycetomoellerius zeteki
CGCGCCCCCGAAGGGACCTCGGGCCCGACACTTGCGCTGTGGACTCCCGAGCGAACGCACGTGCGAGAGGACGCAGGACATTAGTGGAGAGTATCGAGAGGACTTCATGGTGAGACGAACTTAACGTATTGTAAAGCCGCCGATTTTCGAGTTGGAGGGATCGCACGTATCCGCGAAACTGTCGTTGGATCCCGTGGGATTGAATCCTTTCGCGAGTAACTGCGTCGCGGCTGCACGCGCGCACCGCGTGATTGTGCCATCCCGTCCGATACCGTCGTGGTTTCGTTACAATTTCGAGTCAGGTATTTTGCACGCCCGCCGCGGCCACAGCCAGGTCATTTTGTATTGTATCGTCGCGTCATAATTTTGTATCGTATCGTCGCGTCATGATTTTGTATCGTATTGTGCTGTAATTTAGTATCGTACTGTTGCGTCGTCGTTTCGTGTCGCGTACTATCATCGTCGTCGTAGATTCTAGACTTCAGAGGGTGTTCTCGCGTGTTCACGCATTCCGAAGATTTTCGTAACTACGCCATGGATCTCCGTAGCCGCAATACATGCGTCGCGTAGAGTTACGCTAGAATCGAGAGCCCGTCCATCAGAGAAGAGAAGCGGTTATTTAATACCACGTGTCGAGAACGTATCGCGGAGACCAGAGCGTTTGCATGCCGCAGAATCAATCCGTCTGCCTGTGCGTCGGAAACTATAATTGACTTATAATTGACTTAGAGAATACATTTGTGGTTATCTTACTGTTATTAATTCTGCCTACTTTACTGTTTTCTCGCCTTACTTGTTCTCCAAAACATCCTCCGTTCCCGACTACGAACCACCCCCTCTGCCATTATCGTGGCTGAGCAGTCGGTTATTAGAGCCGTCCGCATTCGTGAGTCTCTACATCTCAGTATTTTCGAGTGAGAACGTATCGAAAAGATTAAAGAAAGAGTGGCACGCTCTCTCGTGCCTGGCGCCCAATTATTGACGTGAAGTTTAGAGTATGTATAATTTGAAAAAGCCGTTGTGGCGTGGAGCTTTTTTGTTGTCGCGAAAGTACCTACTAAAGAGAGGTAGAGCAATACTCGCGAACGCGCGACGAAGTGGCACCACGCTCGTGAGTGCGGTCGCAGTTTATATCTAAAACTTACCCCGAGTTCCGGGGAGTAGGTGGCCACCCCGGCGCAACCGCATTCATCTAATTTTGAGCCATCAGTATAAAATGTAATGGCGGAGCTTCTCAACTCCGCTGTACCGTACAGAAATTCCTGAGTGATAACACTATTAGGTTTATCTTTAGTAATACAGACAGGTTGCAAATAGCGGAAGCGTGAAATAAAATCAGCGTAAGACGTTTCAAAAGCTGGATGAATGGTTGACTGGAAGGATTTAGTTAACTCGCATTTATTAACAATGTATGATTTGAAGTAGAGCGAAGATGAAAGATCACGAGCTCTCAACTCCGATGTTATTGCCGCAGATTCTAGGGAATACAGACTGTGCATAACCACACTGCCGCTCTTGCTGAAGGATCTGAGAGTATATCTCTCCGACGCAAATCTCATCCTTAAAGGGAGCTCCTTAGCCTCCGCTAATATAACATTGATAGGATTCGACTGTCTGTAACCCAGTGCAATTCTCAGAGCTTTATATTGAAGTCTTTCCAACTGTAAAAACAGAGTCTTGTTATTATGCAAGATAAATGCTTGAGCACCATACTCAATGGAGCCTCTAAAAATCGCACGGTATATCGTAAGTAACAGCTGTGGATGAGATCCCCACTACACTGCGGCAAGGGAGGACAAGATATTAATGAGCGCCCTTCCTTTCTTAACGATCTGTTTAAAATGCTCGATACCAGTAAGCTCTGAATCCAAGATAATCCTCAAGAATCTCATCTTGGAGACTCTATCCACGAGCTGAGCCTCAACCAGTAGCCTGAGGGGGACAGCCTCTCTGCTCTGATACTTTTTCTTAGAGAATAGCATCTACTTAGTCTTAGACGGAGATAATTCAAGACCTCTGTCTCCAAGGTAGGGACACATGACATCCAATGACGCTTGGAGGCTTGCTACGGCATCACCCGTGCAGAGGACGAAAAGATTACAATATCGTCTGCGTATTGTAGAAACTGAGTGTTCGGATAAAGGTGGAGATTCAAATCCCTGATGCTGACGTTGAAAAGCAGCGGACTGAGCGTGGAACCCTGGGGGGTATCCTTATTGACCTTAAAGCCTTGACTAAGATGCCCTTCCTCCACGAAATGCACCGTTCTATGGGTGATGGTATTTTCCACAAATTTGCGTATCCTGGCCGGCGCGCCAATTCTTCTAAGCTCCAACATCACTGCCTCCGGCAAGACGTTGTCAAAAGCACCCGAGATGTCAAGAAATGCCGCAGCCACTACTTCGTTGGTAAGGAAGCTCGTTCGTATATAGTTAGTGAGAGAGACCAAGCTATCCGAACAAGATCTATTCGGTCTAAAGCCCATCTGCTCTTTATGCAGTGCTGCTTGCAACTCAACTAGCCATTGTAACCTGAAATAAACGATCTTCTCGAACGTCTTCAAAACACAGTATAACAGTGAAATGGGTCTCAAACCTGAATTGTTCGGCTTCGGAATGAAAATGATTAACGAAGTTTTCCACGAGCGCGGGATGACTCCCTCTTGAAAGAAACGGTTGAAAATATCCAAGAGAAATTCTTTGTATTTATCCGGGAGAGAGGAAAGCATGACGTAGTTAATCTGATCCAGGCCGGGAGCGGAACTTTTCCTTGACTGTGTTAAAGCCAAATTAAACTCCTTAGTAAAAGACTTCTCCAAATCTTTGAACGTTTTCCCCCCTTGATGGCGATCCTCAGCCATCATGATTCCAGGCTATTGTTAGAGTTTGGACAACAGAAAGGGGGGCAAATCTTGTAGATTGCCTTGACCAATAGGTTACGTTGTTGGCCCGAATCTGAAATCATACTGGAATCCGCCAGATTACGTTTCATAAAGGTTTTAACCAGAAGCCAAATCTCCGCCGTAGGAATCTTACAATCAAAGGAATCTACAAGTTTCTTCCATTGGCTTCGTTTAGTTTTGTAGAGCCTCCTAGAGCAAACGGCTCTAGTCTTCTTGAAGGCAAGGAAATTTTCTAGGCTCGGGCAGCGTTGGTATGCCCTGGCCGCTTCCCTTCTGTCTAGGATAGCCTTAGAACATTCCAGAGTCCACCAAGGCGGATGTTTCCTTTCGCTGGGCGCAGGCACCATTCTAGGCAAGTGAGATTTTTCCGGTAACAGTGACCGAGTAGCACTTCGCAGATGCTCTGCAAAAAATTCATAGGCCCCAACTGCATCCTTCGGAACTTCTCTGAAAAAAGCGTCCGAAGTAGAAGTTAGACGAGAGTAGAGCATTTTCTCTTTGCTTTTATCCAAGGTCAACTTGTGCAGGAAAACGTGTCGGAGACCAAGGGAATCATCAATGGAAATATTAAGAGGAAAATGATCACTGCCTCCCGTATCCTCATCTGTGACAACTTCACACGCGACAGCCAATTCCGCGGACGCGATAGTAATATCAATAACCGACTTGTTGGATCCAGGAGCCGTAAGAAGGGTGGATTTACCATCGTTAATAATGCAGGCTTGAACCTCATCCATGGTGTTTAAAAGCATCCTACCGGCACGGTCGGATATAGTGCAGCCCCAAGCAGCGTGATGCGCATTAAAGTCACCCACCACCAGAACCTTTCTCGCAGTCATGAGCATCTGTGAGATCTTATCGAACCAGTCCTGCGGTGTGTAAGAGTTAGGATGGCGATAAACGTCGAGAACAATTAATTGCTCCTTGCTATTGGAATAGTCAATTGATATCCCTTGTATTTCGACTGAAGAGTGTTGCAAGGCAGACGTATCAATATGATTGAAACTTAAGCTGTTTCTGATAAGAATACATATGCCTCTTTGGCCGGACTGCTTAGAATCTTTCCTAATAGCCTGAAAAGCACCGAGTCGAAAAACTGACTGGGGATAAAGCAAAGTATCTTGCATGCAAAGAATATCGTAATGTTGACCGATGTGTTGAAGGTATGGGAGTTTGCCGCGAATGCCGCAGCAATTCCATTGTAGTATCCTAATGTTGTTGAGACAATCCTTGCGCGTGAAGATGATAATTATAAGCTGATGTATATGCTGCACTAAACGGTGAAGTAGGAGTCAAATCATTAATTGGTCAGAATTCCCATGACAAAAGCCCAGGGCGGATAGAATGTTATAAATCTTGCGAAGCCAGAAAATTAATTTTTTAGATAAATCCATAATCATTGGGATGCCAATGAGAGATTCGCAATTCTCAAGGAAGCAAATAATCTTGTGGATAAGCATACCTAGATCACCGTTGGAGAGGTCTTCAGCAAACGTCGGAGCCTGGGCCGAGTCACTCATGTTGTTGTCATAATTGCTGTTGTTGAAGGCACCGATAGCCGAGCGACATCCTTCTCCCTCCGCTCCTGGTCCGCTCCTACCATTGGGAGCAATAAGAATATTTCGATGCTCCTGAGAATATCCTGAGTTATTAACATTGTTAAGCATTTGCAGATGGGCGATCCTTGAACATAGGCTGCACCAATCTATATTTGTCCTTAAGATTTTCAATGCTGCAAATTGAAGGCTTTCCTGCCCTGGAAGTCACTGTTAAATCGGATAGTGCCTTTCTCGAGAATGAGACAGCATTTGCATAACTTGCCGGGTGGTCAGAGCTCCCGAGCTTACCGGGTGAGAGGTGTTGAAATCTGTTTGACGTAAGTGCCGCTGCAGGATGATAAGGATGTTTGATAAAGTTAGAAGAAGATCCAGGGAGAGGAGGATTATATCCTCGCTGAGAGGAGGAGGTAGGCGATCTACGGTAAGGAAAATTCATAAAATCCAACCGCGAGTCTTGCGGTGTGGAAAAGGGAGGAAGATGAGGGGAAACAATTCTTCTTGCTTCTATGAGAGGGATATTTTCCTGTGCTGCCAAATTAATAACCGACTTATATCTAATAATATAAGGGCAGACGTGCGAAGTTGCCAAATGTTCCCCCCCACAGTTGATACATAGGGCCTTAGATTGATCAACAGGACAAGAGTGATCCTCCTCGCGAGATTTACCACAAAACAGGCATCGAGGCCTTGTACTCTTACAGTCACGACTAATGTGACCAACTCTGTAGCAAGCGTAACATATCTTGGCCCTGGGAACAAAAGCATCTACTTTATATAAGACATTAAAGAGGGCAACCTCCGGAGGGAGTGTCTGCCCCCCGAACTTAATACAAATGGTACGCGAAGGCACATAAGAAGCCTTGCCATTGTCAACTACTCGCGCGTTTAGTCTTTGGATGTCTAGAATCTTAACCTTAGAGGAGATATTCTCCTTGATACAATCTAACGATATGGATTGGTCCACGCCTTTAATTATTCCGGATCAGAGGACTTTAAATGATAGAATAAAAGCTTTAAGATTATTCTTTTCAAAGACAGGGTTAACTAATAGTCGGTTGGCCGCATCAGCAGACTTAACCTCAATAATGGCCTTTCCCGCGCCCAATCTCTTAATTAAAAGAATGTCATTTTAACACTCAGAAATAATACGAGAAAGTACCGAGAAATGTAAAGCAAAAGACCTGTCCGAGTAGACATATACCACATAAGGAGGAATGTCATTGTTGGAATATTTATATATAGGGCGAGAGTGGTTAGTCACGTTAGAATCGCGAGCCGTGGTCATAGCCCAGCATCAATCACCTTAGATTTACTCACCATAGTAGGGGAGGAACCAATGGTTGTAACTATAATCTTATGTTTAACCTCGCTCTCGGTATTTTCCTCATCATGAGGCGAACGTTTACGCTTTATTCTCTCAGCATATCTGTCTGCATAGGACATCAATCTCCATAGGAACTTGCCCGCAAACAGGCGACTCACCAGAAAGAGACGGAAGGCATGCTTCGTTATGGCTATCCTTGTTCTGGTCCTTGTGGATATTGCCAAATTCCGCCATTAAGCTATCGAACATGCTTCTCTCCTTCTCAGATAAAGAAATATTGTCTACAGATAGCACCTCTCCAGAGGCCGCAACCTCAGAGAAGTTAGAAGAGGTCATAGCCCTCAGATCTGACAACGCCACGGAATTGTTCGTCGGAATAATCGACCACACCGCAGCTTCCACCTCTCCCCTGGGAACGAAAGGAGGTCCGCCGTAAGAAAAAAGCACAGTTAGGTAAAATAGGCTTCACTCACCGGACGCCCACAACTGGGCAAGTATCGAGTGTAAAATATTCTGCGAGTCCAAACCGAATCCGAATCCTAAGCTCAAACTCTATTACGGACGTACGAACGAAACGTCTTGCTCTCACGGTGCGTGAAACGAGTCTCTTGCCAAAGAACCGTATAACTAGTAATTATTAACTACATTCGACATCCTTTACGCTCCGTTCATGAAGAATAGAGATAAGGAGGCCGAATTGGCATGGAAAAATGTTCGAAAAACATGGCCAAACTGCTCACTGAACTCTGATTTACTAATGCTCCGCTAGATGGCGGCTCTGTTTCATCATACCTTATCTGTACACGCACCAGCAGCAATGGTGTTCCTCAGCGGCTATGTAGTGTGCGGGAGTAGGCGAGACTGGCGACAGCGTACACTAACCTAGTCGCCAAGGGATACCATTCCTGCCGGTGCGTGTACATGGTGGACTTGGTTATATTAGTTCTGTTTTGGTTTTGTGAGTTTTTACTAGTGCAGAGAAAAATGACAAAAAGTGTGTGCATATCCGAAAAAACGAAAAACTTTGAAAACTGTTTGCATTGTTTGGTCTTCGCACTTTCATGTCACATTCAGTATTATGAGAAATATTACTAATAATCGAAAAAACAATAACAAATGTCACCGGATTAATTTTGTACACAATATATGCACGATTTTAACTCTCCACCTTGCAATCTCTCCTCCTCTTCAACTCTAAGCCAATAACCATCCGGTACGCTTGGATTGCAGTGTCATCTATAGGTATCTATAGATACAACAATCGAGCGTCGGTTTTGGCCGCGTGTTCCGAACACGCAGTTCGGTCTCCTTATCTCTATTCTTCATGACTCCGTCCAGATATTCATACGTCCATGAGTTTTCGTGAAGCCAGCAGAACACAGAGAGACTAATGCGGGGTCTACAATAGAAGTCGTAGCGGTCTTAGAGTCTTAAGTCGTAGAAAATTAACCAATCACAGTCGAATATGAGAAGAATAATCGACTCTGATTGTCAATTTTCTATGACTTAAGATCCTACGACCGCTACGACTTCTATTGTAGACCCCGCATAAAGACCATGACACACACCTTCTGTAACAGCAACCATAAAGCCTGATTTATAATGGCCATAACCGTTAACTTATGTCGGTGCCGGTAAAGTTCAATCATAGGATTTCAATGCTTTCGTTCATACTAACTTGCCGTATTAGTATAAACGAAACTGGTTGAACTTTACCGGCACCGGCATAAGTTAACGGTTATGGCTATTATAAATCAGGCTTCAGCCCGGATCCTCATACGGGCAATAGCGCTTTGACATTGAGAGCTGATTGGTGAAAAGCCGATTGTGGAGGTAAATTTTACCCCCACAATCGGCTTTTCACTAGAGATCCTCAAGTAAGAGAGATGCGCGAACTTCTAGCATTTGCAAGAACATGGCGACCTCCTTTATGTGTCATATGTGTGTGATATTTGTATACAGGTTGTACGTACAAATTTAGATAATAATGGGTGCATTTAGTACTACAACCGCTCACTGAGCGCTCAGTGAGCGCTTGCATCTGATTGGCATATTCTATAGAACTAAAAATATAGACCAAACAGATACAAGAGCTCACTGAGCGTTCAGTGAGCGATCGTGGTACTGAATGTACCCAATGGGTGTGTTCAGCGAATACAACGGTTGTGCAACTGTTGGCAAAATGGTCACTGAACGCGCCTGATCAGACCACTGACAAGATAGCAGACAAATTGAATATTTCTAATTTATTTATGTCTATATAATTTGGGAATCGTTTGGGGAAATTTGGGAAAAGCATTTAAACATTTGGGAAATAGTATTTTTTTTGTAATTAATAAATTTTATCATGCGTCAAGTTAGCAGCGATTTTATTTAATGTATTTTATGAATGGAATCGATTAGAAATTATTTGGGTAAGACATCTTCATTATTATTTTCATTTGGGAAAAGTCACTATTTGGTAATTCAATAGATTTATACATTACGAAAACGACCAAAGCCCGGGTGTAGTAGGTATAGTACAATGAATATAGTAAACCTAAAATCGTCAAAAATTAATCAATTAAGTCCGGATCTAATTATGCGAAGTAAGAAATTATGTGTAGTAAGAAATCAACTTAATCATAAACTTAATTATATTCGACTAATTTTCTTCACTTTCAACTGTGATTGGTCAATTCCTTATGGCTTAAGGCTTTCTACATTTATTGTACCATCCGAGCGAAGTTTGAGAACGCAGTCTAACATTGGAGTATTCGGATTTCGGAGTAATAAACTTTGAACATAAAAATATACAATGAAGAAGAAAATTTGTTAGTACGTGTTATTTTCTTAATTTGTAAATATTATTATTTTTTAAATACACTTCAAGAAGAAAAATTTTAATATTTATTCTTTATTTTTGTTATTTTTCAGTAAAGACGGACAGATGGTTTTATGTACATACATGTATGTCAAGAGATATTATGGGGAAGGCCCAGCATGGTGACGCGATCAACGGTATCATTTAATTTTCCATCGCTTAAATCTATTAAAAATTTAGGAAAATCTGTTTCTTCTGAAAAAAACACGCATATTTTTTATTAATGAAAATTTTATAAAACATTTCCATATTAAACTAAATTTTATCAATAAATTAACATTTTCACTTCTAGTACTATGTGCTTTAATTGGTAGAAGTTGTCTAAAACCTCCACCCAAAACAATAACTTTTCCACTAAATGGTAAATTTTTACCGGTAAGGTCACGTAATGTGCGATCTACGATCTCTAAAGCATAACATGGTGCCATTGGTGCTTCGTCCCAAATAAAAAAATATCTATATCTTTTAAATACTGAGCTTCCTTTGATTGAATTTTAATACCAGAAGTTGAATCAACAAATAACGGTACTGATAAACCAAATGTTTTATGTATTGTTTTTCCATGTGGTAATAATGTTGCAGCAATGCCAGTGAAAGCCATTGTACACACATGTTTTTTACGTAATTTAGCAAGATAATAAATAGTTGTGTATATAAAAGTTTTTCCAGATCCTCCAGGTCCATCAATATAAAAACAACGCTTCTCTGAACTGTCATTAATTAATGAGTCTAATATAATATCAAGTATTTCTTTTTGTTTTTGGTTTAATTGTTCGTATTGTTTCATTCCAAGAGCAGGTTCTTGTTCTGTTAGATATTCGATTTCATCATCATAATTTGCCACTTATTCCGTATTTTTAAAATCTGAAAAGCTTTTATCTTCTTTTAAAAGCATTTTATTAATATGAATATATGAAGTTCTTAAACCATTCAATATACCAATTTGTCGAATATAATCTTCTGATAAACCATCTTTAAATTTTTCCCATAAAATTTCAGGATATAATGGATTACAATGCAATAAAATTCGAACAAATAATTTGCGTAATTGTTGAGGCATCATCCATTTTACAGCTTTATTCATAGCTCTAATCCATTCAGTATTATCTTCAATTAATCCTAATGCTAAACATGCTGCTGTAAAAGTTTGACATAATTCACCATTTACTATTTTCAAATCTTGGAAATTCGTTGCTTCTTTAACCGTCAGTAGTAATAATCGTAAATGAAATAGTTCAATCTGCGTTGGACTTACTGAATATATCCGTCCTAAACAATTAAAATAATTTCTATGTTTAACCCAATGAAACATATTTTTACCATTAATGTTTACTTTTTTAAATGTGTAATAATGTGGAATTTCAATGTACAGATAATTTTTTGCTTCATCATCTCGTAAATTTAAGGCAAAGTAGTCTAATAACATAGTAACTCGTTCAACAGCAGAAACCAATGCATCTTCGAAACAATCATTTTCATTAGTAATATTTTGTTCATTAGGTAAATGAATTGGTAAACGTGTTACAACATGACTTTTATCATGTATAATAATTTTTTTCCACGTATGCACCAACTTGCTTCAACTGGTCCAACATAACGAGTTTCGATATAATTATGGATCTCATCATGATCAATAATTATATTTTCATTTTTTGGTTCTAATATTATCGATGCAACGTCATGACCTTTATATATACGTATATTTATATAGATATTTTACTGATTTTATACTTGAAACAATTTCCACGTTAATATGATAATTGAAGATCATTGATAATTTTGAACAATATGGAACAACATAACGATTATCAACGACAAATTTACCAGGTCGTTCAAAAGTTCTACCAGTATTCCGACGACAATAAGATGGATATGCATCTTCATCCATTATTGTTTCATCCATAAAAGCTTTCGGAAATTGTTTAGAACATTTCCCATTAATCAAACACCAATCACCACATGGTCCATGAATCATATGTTTCATAACTATTTCATGCAAACGTGAATTTTGCTGTGGATCTAGAATTTCAGCAGATATATATTTATCAATAATATCAACAGTTGTTAGTTTATAATTTTGTTTTAATGTAACTAATATATAAACATGTGGTAATCCTTTTTTTTGGAATTCAATAACATAAACATATGCTGCAACTTCGCCAAAAAATTTTTGTTTAACAATTAAATCTATTAAATATTCCTTTTTAATATTGAAAATTCGCGCACAAATATCTGGTTTGTCAGATGGCTGTTGTAAAGGTAAAAGATTTTCTAAGATTTCACGCCAATTTGGATTACATGTCATAAACTGAAAAAAAAGATTGGCTGCTGCAGCAAATTAGATGGTAAAATATGGCATAGTATTTTTAATTGATTGTATCAATTAAAATCAATTTTTGGTTGTATTAGCCTATCGAAATCCTATACTAACATTGTGGATAGGCATTTATGCCTATTACTTTTTTTCTTTAATATATCAATTGTACAGTATAAAATCTTACACTAAATCAAAAAACAAAAAGTAAAGGACTCTTAATTCATGCTATTATGCCCTTTTTTATCTTATTATTATTTCAAGAATTAAGAGTCCTTTACTTTTTGCTTTTTAATTTGTTGCAAGATTTTATACTGTATAATTGATATATTAAAGAAAAAAAATTAAAAATAGAAGTTAAATGTAACATAATACAACGGATGCAAATAAAATATGACATTATAATTTATGTCTTTATATTTTATATATCTTGTATCTTATTTGTGTCCATTGTACGTTATACCATATATGTGTGCAGGTCCTTACTTTATTGGGTTATACACAAGTAGTATATCGCGAGATATACAAGTCTTAATACTCAAAATAAAACATTGTTCTACAACGCATCAATCTCTTATAGGAAATTCTTGTAGAATGGTTTTATTACATGTGTCAACAAGGCGACGATCACGCGTAACAAACGTACAGATA
>NW_017256013.1:26450-41285 GCF_001594055.1 Mycetomoellerius zeteki
CGATGCTTTGCTGGGCGCATCGTTACACGTTATATTATATATGTGTGTAGGTCCTTACTTTATTGGGTTATATTACAAGTAGTATATCGCGAGATATACAAGTCTTAATACTCAAAATAAAACCTTGTTCTACAACGCATCAATCTCTTATAGGAAATTCTTGTAGAATGGTTTTGTTACATGTGTCATGAGGCTAATATGCTAATATATAATCCTTGTACATATAATAGTGTAAAATACAATTCATTCAAGCGTTCAAGTTTGGAGAAAAAATATATATACTACATATATTTTTATTATGTATAATAGAATATAATTATATATTAATTTTATTGTGTTAAAATACAAAAATAATATTTTATGTCAATATGTGCCAAAATAAAATATGAAGTATCTTGTGAACTATTGATTTGTCAATAATATTATTGATAGATTCTTTGAGTCTAAATTTATATATTTGCTATTGATTTGTTATTTCTACCTTAATATTTTTATATTTAGAATAATTAAAAGACTCATATTATACTATGTAAAAAATCATACACTTCCGTTTAAAAAGTTGGAGGTGATCTTCATATATCTTTTTGGCGTTTCCTAGGAAAAAAATAATATGACCAAAATATGTCCTCAAAACTGTTCTATTTTTGTCTGAAACGTTTTCAGTATCTTTCGTATTTTTCAAAAAGATTGAAATGAATTATCCTGTAAAAAATTATTAGTATTTTTAAAACTTACCATGATCAAGATATTCATTATCTGCAGCAGAACATTCTGTAGAATGTGCGACATTATTTGTAACATTATCATTATTTGAATCTAGAATAAACATAAATGATTAACAATAATACAATTGGAAATAAGACCGTTTATGTTAGAATAAATAATTAAATTTAAGGATTACCACACCCTTGTGCTAATATATATATTATAATGTTAGTATTTTTTTGTATTAAATATTTACCAACATTGATGATAAAAGAAGTGTTTTCGCGTAATTTTTTCCCCTCATTATGTATTGATGTGCTCGGTAAATATTTATTTGACACAAAATGATCTTTTTGCAGAAGAGCAGGCATGATTTTATCTCGTTGGATACTATTTTCTTTATCTTCAAAGGAAGATAACTCGTCTGAAGATGATGATGAAAGCTGTTTTTTTGCTTTTAAACGCCTCATCTGTTTTTTACGATCTCTCAATTCATTTGATGATACGAGGGTCGTCTGAAAAGTTTTGAGCCTAACATAGAAACAAGTAATTTTTCGGTCAAATTCAATTTTATTTTTCCACATAGTCTCCTTTTAAGTCGATACATTTTTTCCAGCGATGCTCCCACCCCTTTAATCCATTCAAATAATACTGAGCGTCTTGCTTTGCAAAATAGGCGTCTACGGATGCGATGACCTCCTCGTTCGATGAAAATTTCTGTCCTCTGAGCCAACTTTGAGCCTAGGAAACAGAAAAAAGTCGCTGGGAGCCAGATCTGGTGAATACGGTGGATAGTCAATTAATTCGAACCGCAATTCGTGAATTTTTGCCATAGCGATCGCCGAAGTGTGAGACGGTGCGTTATCTTGATGAAACAACATTTTCTTCTTTTTCAAATGCGGTCGTTTTTTCTCAATTTCTGCCTTCAGCTTGTCAAGCAATGATGCGTAGTACGTCTCTGTTATTGTTTTACCTTTTTCAAGATAGTCGATCAACACAATTCCATGACTGTCCCAAAAAACAGTCACCATCACCTTTTCCGCCGATAAAACCGTCTTCGCTTTCTTCGGAGCAGGTTCACCCTTCGCAGTCCACTGTTTTGATTGTTCTTTCGTTTCAGGAATGAAGTGGTGGACCCAAGTTTCTTCAACCGTTATTAATCGACGCAAAAAATCCGACTCGTTTTGCTTAAACCGCTCCAACAGGGCCTTAGAAATGTTCATTCGAATGCGTTTTTGATCCAGAGTGAGCAAGTGCGGCACCCAACGCGCGGTTAACTTACGCATGCCTAATTCTTCAGTCTCAATATATGACAAACACGTTCTTTTGATATGCCAACAGCCTCTGCTATCTTCCTAACCTTAATTCGACGGTTGTCCATTATCATTTGATGAATTTCTTCGATGTTATTGGTGGTGGTCGCAGTTGTTGGCCGTCCCGAACGCTCATCATCAGCTAAGCTGGTACGACCACGTTTAAATTCAGCTACCCATCTTTTCACGGTGGCAAATGATGGTGCAGAGTCCCCGTAAACAGCGTCCAACTTGGCTTTAATTTGCGTAGACGTATTGCCTTTCAAATGCAAGAATTTAATTATAGCACGATATTCAATTTTTTCCATTTTTACAAAATGACGACACAAATGATTGTCAAACAAGAACTGAACGTCCAAAGTGGCCACAATTGTTACAGATATCTTTCGTAAGTATCACGATTATAATACCAGAATAGCTTTGACGAGTAACGCCATCTTCATGATGAGGCTCAAAACTTTTCAGACGACCCTCGTACAGTAGTATCTATATTGGATGTATCCTCTGCTCGAACTAACTCTTCCATGCCTTCTTCATATGTGTCTAAATCAATTAAAAATAAAATGATAAAAATTACATATAGCAAATAAAAGTTATTGTGTTGTATTATATATTTACCTGCAGTTTCAAAAATTTTTTTGATCGGTAACTCCTCCCAATCTGATTTTTTCGGTGGCATTTTTTTTGTCACAATAGCTTTATTAATACGTAATTTTGTTTTGAAATGGCTAGGCCAAATCCTTGATGAATTATTTTTATTATACCATGCGCTGTTGATATTAATTGTAACCCATCGTGAAATTCCGCAATTATAAATCCGTTACTATTCATTTCTGTATATAAGAAATAACACACACGCAATTGTAAATATAAATTATATTGTATTGTAAGAAATATCTTTATTGTATAACGCACGGAATTATATTTGATGATTAAGTGGAAATATTGCAAAATATCTCGTTCATTACCATAGGGAAATTTCCATGTTTTACATACTAAATCAGTAATTGGCCAAGAGAAAATGTTATCATGATCTACTTTCATCACTTTAATATTTAAATCGCTAGATTTACATGGTAATGTATAGACTTCCTTTACGTATTTCAGTTTTTTTCCAATAAGAAAAATATCTTTATTCTTTGTTTGTGCTATGTTCAAAATCAAAGCATATGTACCGTTTTTCAATAGACAGCAATTATTATTATAACCTTTGCAATTTATATTAAATTTTCCATTAAATGTCATAAAATATTGTAAATGAACATCAAAATGATCAGATATTGGACCATTGCTGTGCACAAATTTACATGAATAAGATGCTTCACTATTGTTGCTATTTTCTGAATACAAAACATTACAATTATCAATTTCATAATATCTTTTAACTAATTGTTGTAACGGTTTTTCATTTTTACGTAATCGTCTTTTAACAAATGACATATAACTTTCAAATCGAAAAGCGCTGAAGTTATCTAATGGACCAAATTTTCTTACGTCAGAACATATATGTAAAAGATTGTGTACGTTATGTGACACATACTCTTTGCCGTATAATATTTCAAATGATTCAACAAAGTGATCCAATAAAGCTTCAGCAAAATTTATTAATTCCTCTTGGCACTGACTTTTACGTGTAAGAATTGTTATAGCTAGATGTAGTGTCAAAAAATGAATATATATGTCATGTTTTCATATGTGTTTTAATACAATAGGACCTGTATATAATAAGAAATTTCGGAATTCTACAGCTTTCCAATATTTAACTTCTTTTATCGCTCTGGGTCTTCTAACGAAATCATTTGGTGTAGTATTTTTAAATAACATCAATTTATGCGATATTTTATTAATGGATCTTGTATTTAAACGAATAGAAAATGGACCTTTTATATATCCATAGAATTATCATTTTTTTAACAACTAAACATATTAGATGCATATAATCCAATGGTATATTACTTAGAGGTAAAAATTCAGGAATATTATTTAAAATAGAATAACTGATCTGAAAATCTTTATATGAGTTAGAGGCAAATGATCTTTTCTTAGAGGATAACTTCTATGAGATGGGAAACAAATTCTACTATTGATATATTTTCCTTTGATTAAACATTTAGTGCAACTATGATATCCGGTGTGATTTTTTATACATAAAACAAAAGCTTTGGCAGGTGCGTCACATATTAAAGCATGTAATCTAATTTTGATTTCCTTTTGAGCATGAATATAACCTTCATTAATTAAATTAATTAAGTCGTCGACTACAGGTTGCAAAAAGACATTAGAATCAGTAGGTTTTTGGTACCCAAAATAAGCACCAACAAGATATACTGCTTTATTTACTGTATTAGAACATAAAATTGTCTATAAAGTTGCTGGCGATGACTTTGCTAGTGGAAGACCATCAATATTCATAATTAAATTAATACATGTATCATTATTTTTTGACAACATCTTTTTAATAATATCATGTAAACCCAAATGAAAGTATTCTCCTTCACATATTCTTGAAACATCAGTTCGTCTTGGAGTTTGCAGTAATGTTCTTATATCTTTAGGTATGTTATGTGATGTATATCGATTTAAAATACATAACAAGTCATTGCATGCGTTACGAGTAATATTATGAGATACTGCCCATGTAGCTAGAGCATTTCTTAGTTCGTTCTCATCATTAATATTATTAGTTGCTTCGTAGGCTTCGTTAGTATTGCTATTATAATCGTTACAGTTGTTTGTTTCTATAACATTATTATTATGTTGAAAATTATTATAATCATCTCTTAAAAATATAGCTTCAGTAAAAACTTTCTCTAAAAAGTATCATGTAAATTAGAAATATGAACTTCTGCAGAAATATCACGATGTAAATTTATAAATTAAAAGAATCTTTAAAAGATATATTTACAGTATTCGAAATATGTTTAGAAAATTCTACAATATCAATGTCAGTATTATTCGCAATAATTCGTCCACAGTGACGTTTAGAAACAATTTTATTTTTTCTTACGTTATACATTATTTTTTCTTAAAATACGAATAATTGCATATAAGTACCGTACTGAAAAAGAAAGAAAATAAATATTGAAGAAATAACAATAAAAAACAAACTACAAAATTTTAATAAATATACATTTATAAATTAATAGTTTTTAATATAGGTGCGCAACTAAGTTCCTGTTTGTCAATAGATGGTTCCAGCAGTAAGTGCTGGTCGATTCTGACATAATCTAAACGTCATGAACCAAGCTTAGACATATGGTAAACAAACCGCTTCGACACATTAGTGATTTTGTTTTGACGTTATATTCTTTTGGTTGTGTGAAAATGTCTGATTTTGTGCCAAATAATCGTCATATGCGGGAAGTATTGATTTTCTTCTTTCATTCGAAGAAAACGGCGGTTGAAGCGCATCGAGAGCTCCAAAAAGTTTACGGAGATGCTGCTCTAAGTGAAACAACGTGCCGAGATTGGTTCCGTCGCTTCAAGTGGTAATAGTAGCAGAGTTCAGCTATAGGATCCCGAGAATAGATTAACCTTCGACGCTTGGTTCATTCACTATGAAGGACTCTTTAATGGTAATACTAAGAATCTCGACGATGCCGCTAAAATAAAATTACTGCTACGTACTTAAATTAAGTATAGCTTGCTTTGAATGTTACATTCTCCCTCGCGAACCTAAAGATTCGCAATAGAAAATTCTCGTTTGCAGCTATAATCGTAGCCCAATTCAAACAAATATTTAAGACAAAAATTTCGTTATTTAATCAGAGATATAATTGAAGAGATATAATTGAGAGATATAACTAAATTCTCTCAGGTCGATAATTTCAAAATTTCATAAATCACGACAGGCTCAGATAGAAAGATACAAACTATATGCTGTATGTACTGCACTCACATCCGAAATATAAGATCTTGCATTTTATATATATCTATTGTCGTATTCAGTTTACCGACAAACACAACAATAATGATGTAAAATAATATACTTATATGTATTATACTCATATGAAGACATCAAAAAATGGCTTGATTCGTGGATAGTCTCAAAAGATGAACAGTTTTACCGTAACGGTATTCGAGCTCTGCCAGAAAGATGGGAAAAAGTAGTAGCTAGCGATGGGCAATACTTTCAATGATTCATTTGTAACCATTTTTTCACAATCAAGTTGCATTTTCATCAAAATAACAGCGAGAACTTAGTTGCGCACCAATACATATACATTTTTTAATTTTATAAACTAGATTCTCGAACTACATATACAACACTTGACTCGAATGTACATTACCAATATTGAAAATCTATAATTTACGTTAAGTATATTATAGATTTTCAGTACTAGCAGTGTATCCGAACACGGTCAAGGCCGTAATCACACAGGCTCTATTTTCACCAATCACGTTGCGGCTAACCCGTACTCGTATTACGTCCCGGGGTTCTTTCGGCGGGTAACCGAGGTTCGAATTAACCCGAGACTACGGTAGTATGAAGGTAAAATTTGAGGTAATGGAGTGGCTAATTAACTTGTCCAATTTATTTGTTATTAATTAGAGTTGTGCGCTCGATACAGTGATGATAGTAGGTTTCGGGGAAGTCCAGGGTGTATCATCTGTCCTACCTAAATATGAGAGGAACCTTTCTAATATTTCCGGGCAATCGCGACAATTCGACACGTGATGCACGGTAGCTAACGACACAGAGCATGAGTCACAATTTTCAAACCGTTTAGGAAATCCTAAGTGGATGTAATGTTGTAACACCCCGAGATATTTACTCTTTTCGAAGGCCGAAAGCAAGGTGTAACATTCTGGGCATTTAATTCCGCTACTTTCGTTATCCCGATAAAACAGTGATGATGCGCAACAGGCGCTTCGTAACGTAAGGGTCTATTCTCAACTGGCGACGAGAAATAGCCAATTGCGGGTGCGGGTGTACTGGGCACATGCTACGCGGGATCGGATTCGCGGCTCGTCGTGACCGAAATAGATTAATTATTAATTTCTTACCTTTTTTGATGAAGTTCTGGGTGGCGACGACGAGTCGTGAGAGGATGAGTGCGGGCGGCTTCCAATTTCCCTAGTGTCTCAGCTCTGCCATTGGTTCTCCCGAGTCCGTGGTGATTGGATTGCGGTTTATTAACACGCGACCGAGTTTCATTAGTTAAAGTGTTCGTATAATTTAACGCGACGGATTATGGAGAATAGGTTTCATTCAGAGATTTTACTCGGATTTAACAAACCACATGAATTTATTATTTGTAGCTTCGTACACAATCAAAGGTTACACATTTTGGCTTAATATTAAGGACGATTTACATTAACGCGGGAATTGAATTACGCTTAAAAATTAGAATTAGAATTACTCTAGAACTTGAGTGAAGAATTTGAAACGTGCACGCGACACGTGAGAGTTTAAGGTCAATGGCTTACATGTCCTCGGAGGTACTCTAGACCCGGACTTGCGACTCTAAGACTGTTACTTAACGACTGCCTTTATTCTAGTGCCCTGAGGGCAAATTTTAAGGGCGTCCCCTTCCATCGTTGCTCCGCTAAGGCACGCGTGGTGGGGAAGGCGTCAGGTACGGTCCTGGCAGTCTCATGTACTACGCCAATTTACAGGAAGCGAAAAGTTCGTTGTCTTTCTTTGGGTGATTCTGGACAAAAATTTAACAATGCCGCAGACGTGACAGCTGTCAAACTGGCGAAGCCACATGATTGGCCAGTCGTAAGAGAATCGGTAGTCGGTAGTCTTACGTGTTGGCTGTTGGCCAACCTCACCGATTCACTGACTACGACTCACCGATAGCCCTTCGGACTCATCGATTGCGGCTTAAGACTACCGATTACGGACTAAAGACTCATTGTAGATAATATCTCAGGTTCACGGGGCAGAGTAACGCTTTTTTCTGCCAGATTCCTTTGTTTTATGAAAAAACACGTTGAGTGTCTAATTTTATTGATTTTTCATGTAAAAATGAAGATTTGACAAAAAAAAGTGATAATTTAGTTTCGCCACTGCCACCTCAAAAATCAATGAGATTAGGTTTACTTAATATGTATGGCATAAAACGAAAGAATCTGGTAGAAAAAAGCGTTACTTTATCCCGCGAGCCTGAGATATGAATCATTAAAGTTTACGACTATTCAGGTTAGAAAATCTGTCAGCCATGAAATACTGCGATGCGATCAAGCTGATCATAAATTCATCATGTGAGGCGCGAGCCTGGGCCTGTCGTGGGCTACTTTAGACTATTTAATAAATAGTACTGCGAATGTGTGTTAAGCTATTTCTATACTAGGTCCATATCAGGCGCAAGACTAGGCCTCTTATGGATCATTTTGTCAGATTTTTTAAAGAGGTTATGGCATAGCAAAGCAGTGGCAAAGTATCGTGGCGCTGGCTGGTATCGTGGTACTGACAGGAAATTTCTGCCAGGGATTAATTTTTTTCGAAGAGGACCTTCAATAAAAATATTTTTGAAAAAGAACTAAAACTGCTACTACATGAGTTAGAATAATAAAATATACGTATCACACTGTTACAAATTTCATGAAAATTAATATACACAATTTTTAATTTACACAATTTGAACTTAATTTCATAATATTACATTAAATTTAATATATTTATAACTGAAAAGTGTATTTGTGTACATGTACACGAAATTTAATGTATTTTTCATGAAAATTTATGAAATTTGATGTACACGTTCATTACATTTAAGTAACTACTGTAACTTAATTTTCAGTTAAATCATTCATTAGAGGAGAAGGTGATATTCCCAGATAGCAACATGTCTGTCTTGTTGCTGGCATGTTGCTTGCTAAGTGTGCATTGCTAAGTATGTATTGCTACCAGAATTGCAGCAACTGAGTCCTCATTTGTTGGCAACTTGATGCCTTCACGATATGGCAACATTGAGTAGCAATTGTCATAAATTTGCCTACAACTTTAAAATCGTCATAATCAAAATTCGTACTATTGCCATCATGTTGCCATAATAATATGCAGCATCATACAATGCTGTCATATTGCCAACAACGCAAGATAACATTGATGCAACTACGTTGCTGTTAAACTGCTGGTAGTACATATACACATTGTTGTCTGCATGTTGCTACAATGTCGGTATATTCGAAATCATTGAAGACAAATCTACTGCAAATTACCAGCATCATAAGCAATCACAGATTTGTGCGATTTTGTTGAGACACGCTCTACTATCAGGGATGGCATTCCAGTTACATAATTACTTTGTCAATAATCAATATTTAAGTTTAAAACTTGACAATTACATTCATTAAAATGTTATTGAATCGATTCTGGATTCAAAGTTATGAAATATTTATTACTTAGGATACTATTATAATAAAAATATGGCGACATTGCATAACGACTCTAAGAAAAAAATGGGCTGTAACGTGGCTTTCCACAAAAATGGCTTTGAAATATTAATTTTGTTTAGACAACTGTATTTGATTACAAAATTAACAAAAAAGAAAAACATTTTAAAATGTACACAAAGGAATGTATATACATTCACATAACTTCTGCAAATAAGCTGCTCAGCACTACTAAAAATAGTACACGTAATATAAACTATAGATTAACGGTAGTGTTATAATCGATTATTAAATAATTATTTTGATATGAAAACCTCAAAAAAGAGATCGTGAGTAATCAATATCCATAGAAGGCCACATAGCAAAATGCCATGGGATTGTTTAAATTTGTATAACTCAAATATGGTCAAATAAAATGTTAAATATAATAGCACACTCAAAAATACATATATTCGTGTGATAATATGCTCAAGTTTAAGAAAAATGAGGAAGTAGGTGTAATTAAATGCTAAAGTGTACTTCAGAAACGTTTTGAAATACTTGAAAGTAAAAATGCGTTATAATAAGTGCTGGTTATTGAGTATTGGTAATATTAGCGTCATGGTGTAACGGCGAGCTACTAAACTGATAATTCCATAAGTAATCCTTAAGATTCGCTATATAATAGTGGAGATACTAAGGGAGGCCACATATACACTGGCCATAATACTACCTTCTCCTCTACTTTTAATTTCGTTCATAACCACGAGCTTCATTTACATGTAAAGGAAGCTCGTGATCACATTTCTAACAGTGTAGGTTCTATTCGAGAAGCATGTATATGCTCAACGCCTTTTTTACCTTTTTTAAAAAGGTAATCTTTTACAGATACGAATGATCAAATTTTGTAACTACTACTTTGGTTGGAAATGAAAATGTCTTTGAATGAATTGCAACATAAACATTTCATATAAGAAGAATTAAAGTCATTTGGATCGGAATAGGAAGATCCTTCAATATGAATACAAAGATCAATCAAATCGTCTCAACTAGAATGACGCGTAATAGCTAATACAATTTAATACGATTTGATTGGCTAACGCAAGTTACAATTTAGAAATCCTAATGCTGGAGTGAGGCGTATTTGCCGCGTAATCGCATAACCAATCAGAAGCAATTCGCTGCTGTGGTTTCGTGTCTTACCGAACACCTAGACACTTCATTCCTCGACGGCGAACATCTAGACACCCACTTCCTAGACTGCGAGCACCTAGATACCCATTTCCTCGACGGCGAACATGTAGAAAACACCTAGACACGCACTTCCTCAACGGCGAACACCTAGACACTCATTTCCTCGCCTGCGAACACCTAGACACCCACTTCCTCGACGATGAACATGTAAACAACACTTAGACACTTATTTTCTCGATGATAAACACCTAGACACCCACTTTCTCGACGGCGAACATCTAGACATTTAGTTTCTCGATGGCGAACGCCTATTATCATTTCCTAGTTTTGTTAGCCATTACCAATGTGTTTCATTATTACCGACTTTACCGATCCTGTTGTTTTGAAAAAACGACGGAGGCACTATCATAGTACGTAGTATAGTACAAATCGCAGTGCTCGCTGATCATGTATGTCACTAGCGCTCCTTGCGTAAAAAATGTCAGAAGGACACGAAAAGAATGCGCGGAATGCGATCGACGACGACAATGACGTATCTGAATGTGAAAAGTTACAGAAACGTGAAAAGAGAACGTGAAAGGTTATCCGAACTTTGCGTTGCAATATCTCCGCTTATAGGGTACGTAGAGAAAAAATAAAAGCACGTATAATACAATCGGTATGTAAGCTATCGGTTAAGTGTACTTAAATATATATATGGTAATATTGATATTAACCTATTGTTATTGACTTTGGCACGTACTGAAAGTATAACATCGATATTATTGAGATTACGTGGAAATTATTTAGAAGCTGATATCGATTTTGAATATTTTGTGTATAATCGCTACTTTATTATTTTCGGTGCTATTAAGTTGTGACTGTGTAGCAGTTACAAATTGTAATGTAATCATTGGTATGTTTGTTCCATTGATATCTATAAAATCATGAATTTCAAGTTCTTTTTTGCTAAAGTAAGCTAAGTTCTTTATTAAACGTAAATAAATTATCATCACAAAATTGTTAATATTCATTATTAGTTTGAAAGTAATAATTATAAAACTATTGCAGGAGGGACAAGACGTGTCTTCTTCGTTACTTTTTATTTCATCCTTAAAAACAGAAGAGCGATCGAGTACGATTGATTCAAAATCTGAAACAAAATTTGGAGAAAATGTTAGAAATATGAAACATAATATTGATATTGTGCATGAAAAATAAGAAGTTTTATAAAATTTTACCATCATAAATGATGGCAAGGAGAGATTGAAATTTTCAAATGTCGCAATTTTACAGCATTCTAAGTTATTAGCCATAATTATCAAGATGAATATACGTTTTATCGATATAAATACCAGTCGAAGTAAATACCAGTTTTCGTGAAATGCCTTATATGTTACCTTTGCACTCTATTATACATTTTCCACAGCGGAATAATATATAAAAAAGGAATAATTATTGATACATATAATATAAAACACAATTTATAATTCACAATTTATAAAGCTATAACGTTTAGTTTTCTGAAAATCTTCATTGTTACTATCCCTACGATATTTATATACCAAAACAGTCTAATAATTATGTCAAAAAAAAATAAATTTCACAATGATCTAAAAGTTCTTCAATTTTACAGCAATTGAATTAAAAACGAAATAATGTAAACAATAAATTATAATAAAATTTACCGCGTCTAATAATTGTTGCACACAGGAGCACAAAATATATAGTTGCACTATCGCCCCTAATGCCCGTCGGGTTGGGCTACCCATCGGACGCGTTTCCAGGTGGCGGATAGGAGGACGTCCGGAGGGGTGCCCGATCTCCCGGGTGTGAAACCCCGCGTGTGACTGGAGGTCCCTCCGGATAGTGGTGGTTATAAACGGACCCCCCACGTGTAAAACCCTGTGTGGGGCCGGGAAGGCCGTCGCCGTGGACCAGCCCCCCAAGCCAAGCTGTGAGCTATCGAGGTGAGGGCTGCGTGGTACTGGAGGAGTAATGCAGTGGTCGATGCCTCTGAGGCACTGGGCGAAACCTCAGAGTATTTAGCCTTACCCACGCATGCGGGGCTTTGCGTGAGCGGACTTTGTCGTTCCCTAGCTATTCGTGGGACTTGTATGGAGAGTAAAAATCAAAACATTCAAGACGAGATAACCGAGGGCCCAAAAGGGCACTCGGCGGAGGCGGCAGCAACCGCGCCGCAAGTACGGGCTCGGGAGGGCTCGGAAAACGAGCTGGTAGCTGCGGAAGTAGAGATGGCTCCCGTTTCGAAACAGGCACTCCCGGGCTCGAAAAGAAACGGAAGTAAGGCGGGTGATGCAGGGGCTCTTCACAAGAGGAACCGCAGCGGAGCCCAGAAGAGAAGGGCGAAGAGGAACAGGGAGAAGGCTCTCGAAAGGCAGGCTCCATGTCCCTCGACGGCCCTTACAAAACCGGTGAAGAGGGATACAGGGCTCACCGGTAAAAAGCGCCGCGCGGGCTCTGACCAAACTTCCCCATCGGTTAAGAGGACGGTGAAGAGGCCTAGGGCTCAGGCAACTGGGACCTTTGCGACCGTGGCTGATCCGTTGGCAAAGACGGTTGTTCTGGAGGGGTACCCTGAGAAGGAGATCACCACGGAGCAGCTGACCTTGTTTCGGGGAGCGGTCCTGGCGGAGATGGAGGGAATCCAAGAAGGTCTCCTGCCCAGATACGTGGGATCGGCTACCCTCAAGAACGGGGCAGTCATAATTAGAGGTGAGGACGCAGCATCCCTTAGTTGGCTAGAAGGCTGAGTGGGGGGCAGCGTGCCTTGGGAGGGCGCCAGGCTCAAAATGGTGGGCTTGGACGAGCTTCAGAAGCAGCAGAGGGCGGTGATCTGGGTTTCGAGTCCTCCGAGAGCCGCGGCTGCTGTCCTGGCGCTACTGGAGAGGCAGAATCCGGGCATCGGCGCACTGAACTGGCGCGTCTTTGCCGAAAACATAGATGCTTCCCCTGACCAAGGGCGTTTGCCCGAGATATGTTCTAGGAACCTGACAGCGGTGGAGGTGACGACAGCTAGCAGTGCTGGGGGCACCAGAACGCTGGTCATCTGCTCGGCCTACTTTCCGCATGGAGAGGAGACACCGCCGACGGAGCTGGTGGATCTCTGCCAGAAGGAAGGACTGCCACTGGTAGTGGGGTGCGATGCTAATGCGTACCACACCATATGGGGAAGTACCGATACGAACGAAAGGGGAAGGAAGTTGCTGGAGTATCTGGTAACGACTGACCTGGAGGTTCTGAATAAAGGTAACGAATCCACCTTCTGTGCGGCGGGGAGGAGTGAGGTATTAGACCTCATTCTCTGCTCACGCGGGTCTGTGCGGAAGGTGAGGGAATGGAAGGTGTCGGATGAGCCATCGCTCTCCGACCACAGGCTAATATCTTTCAGACTTTCAGATCTCAAAGTGGAAGCCAGGAAGGTGAGGAACCCAAAGAGGACAGACTGGGACTCCTATCAGAGGGACCTGGAAAGGAACCTCATGGATTTCCCCAGAAAGCACGGGACGGCGAGGGAGCTGGAGCTCTGCGTGGATCATCTGCAAAGGGCTCTGATTGGCTCCTATGAGGCGAACTGTCCGGCTAGGACAATCATCAACAACAGGGGAACCCCCTGGTGGAATCCACCGCTGCAGAGTCTCAAGATCAAGGCTCGAAGAGCCTGGAACAGGGCGAGGAACACAGGCCAACCCTCCGACTGGGATCTTTACAGGAAAACTCAGGAGTATAGAGACTCTGTGGTAGAAGCAAAGAAAAAGAGCTGGCGGGATTTCTGCGAGTCGGTGGACGGAATACCGGCCACTGCCAGGCTATGCAGATTTCTGACCAGGAACCCAGACGCTGCGTTGGAGGCAGTTCAAATGTCAGACGGTACCATGGTATCCGGAGAAAGATGCCTGGAGCACCTTCTGATGGCCAGCTTTCCTGGTTTCCGGAGGAATGAACATAGGTGCGAGGAGGTTGGCGCGGGCTCCTTCAGGGCATGTGCCAACGATTGGAAATTAGCGGCAGAGATAGTGAGGCTGTGACCGGCCTGAGTGTGTTAATACGTTCAATTTGCTTACTACTTGTTGTATATTCTTCAAAGAATACGGTCGCCACTTCGTTTGACCACCAACGAAGAAGGAAGAGCCGTTCCGTCGCCAATGGTGGATGTTTTCTGCGATGTAGCGTCTGGGATCCTCTCTCACCCTGTTGGAACTTTGGCTGGAATTTCCGCAATGAATCGATACACTCGCACGAATTATAATAATGTTGTTTAATGAATAAAGCAATTGTACATCGTTTTCGCGCACTCGGA
>NW_017256014.1:0-632 GCF_001594055.1 Mycetomoellerius zeteki
AGGTTTTATCATATAAATAGCTTTTTTCAATGATTAGAGTTGACTAAATAATAAAGATAGTACCACTTCAGTTTTATAATAGATATTAAAGTTAATAATAAATTAACGTAATAGAATTTAACTTGGCGCCTGTTGTTGGTATCAAATCTTTTATACACATGATACATATCATTAGAGTAAAAATAACAAAGATAGTACCATTTAGATTTTATTTTGTAATTTGGTAGAGTTTAACTTGATAAAAATAGTACTACTTGAATTTTACTTTTTAATTTGATAAAATTTATCTTGTCGCCTTTTTTTTTTTTTTTTTAACAGTGGAAATGCATTACGCATACCCGGAACCCCCCGGGGGAGGGGAACCGGGTTAAGTGGGATTCGCCCCCAACCTAACCGGAAGGGGGAATACCCACTAAAACCACTGCGGGTATCCTTACGCTGGCCGTTGTTGAGGGGCTCCCAGGAACGCGTGCAGCATACTTCTGGGACCCCCCCTGGCCCGCCGACTGGCTGCCGACTCGCACCGGCTTGGAACTATATCAGTCCCAGGCGGCGCGTGTGCGCGTCATCTCGTGATATGGGTGCGGGGGGCGGTGTCCCCTCCCGCACCCTACCTCCCCGGTGGAGGCTGG
>NW_017256014.1:2278-3740 GCF_001594055.1 Mycetomoellerius zeteki
GCTGCTGGAGTCCCGATTTATCGCGGAACTCCAGCTGTTTGTCCCGGAAACAGTCTTCTGCCGCGGTGACCAGGTAGGGGGGCAGGAGAAAGTATTCTCTCATCGCCCCCACCACCCGGCCCCATGGCAGGCTGTTAAAGGCGTTGACGATGTCTAACGACACCGCCAACGCCACCTTCCCATCGGCGGGCATCTGCTCCGAGAGGGCATGAACTTGCTTGATAGCGTCGATCGTTGATCGGCCCTCCCGGAAACCATACTGACCGCCGGACAGGTTTATACCGTTCCGGGACAGACACTGGACGATGCGGGCTGCTATGATTCGCTCAAACAGTTTACCCGCATCGTCCAGTAGGCAAATAGGCCTATACGCGGAGGGACTCTCCGCTGGCTTGCCCTCCTTGCGTAGGAGGACAAGCCTGGCCCTCTTCCACGACCTGGGGAAGACTCCATCCCTGAGGCAGCTCGTGTAGAGCTGCCTCACTCTTTCTCCGATCACCGGGGCCGCGGCTGCCCAGACTTATCTTGTCGCCTGTTGTCAATATCAAATCTTTTTAATACAATACAAATACAAATGATACCTTTGAAATAAATAGATAATAAGTAAATAATAAAGATAGTACCACTTGAGTTTTACTTTGTAATTTAATAGTTTTTCTTTTACACATATGATACATATCTTTAGAATTAAAGAAATACGTGTCATTTATAAAGATAGTACCACTTGGTTGTACTTTTTAATTTGGTATAGCAGTTTTCTTCTATACTTATCATTTAGGTTTTATCATATACAGGGTGGGGACAAAGTATGGAAGCAAACAATTATTTCCGAAACTATTCATTTTTCGACAAAATGTCTTAGACATAATTTTTATGGTATGAAAAGATGTATTATGTGGCATAGACGGCATGACCTTGAAATGACCCTTACGAGCTGCATACAAATAACGTAAAAAATTTCAAATGGAACTCGTCAGTTTTTGTTACAGATTCGTGTAGCTGATGTCGAAACGTTTACAAAACACTGCATATGAGCCCCATTCTCTTAAAAACACTCCCAGTTAAGAAACAATTGTGATAATTCGTATCGACGAAATTGAAAATAGACAGCGTACGTGTTATTTACATGTAAATGTAATCTTCGCTTCGATCATTTCTGCCGATACGAAAGACACGCGAAGTTCGTAGAATCAGTTAAGGCGTACATCGAACCGTACTCAAGGAAAGAGATTGCGTGATTCATCCAACCAGTTAAGGTAAGATAAGTGCGATTCATCCAACCAGTTAAGGTAAGATAAGTGCGATTCATCCAACCAGCTAAGGTAAGATAAGTGCGATTCATCCAACCAGCTAAGGTAAGATAAGTGCGATTCATCCAACCAGTTAAGGTAAGATAAGTGCGATTCATCCAACCAGCTAAGGTAAGATAAGTGCGATTCATCCAACCAGCTAAGGTAAGATA
>NW_017256014.1:5502-7296 GCF_001594055.1 Mycetomoellerius zeteki
CTGGTTGGATGAATCGCACTTATCTTACCTTAGCTGGTTGGATGAATCGCACTTATCTTACCTTAGCTGGTTGGATGAATCGCACTTATCTTACCTTAGCTGGTTGGATGAATCGCACTTATCTTACCTTAACTGGTTGGATGAATCACGCAATCTCTTTCCTTGAGTACGGTTCGATGTACGCCTTAACTGATTCTACGAACTTCGCGTGTCTTTCGTATCGGCAGAAATGATCGAAGCGAAGATTACATTTACATGTAAATAACACGTACGCTGTCTATTTTCAATTTCGTCGATACGAATTATCACAATTGTTTCTTAACTGGGAGTGTTTTTAAGGGAATGGGGCTCATATGCAGTGTTTTGTAAACGTTTCGACATCAGCTACACGAATCTGTAACAAAAACTGACGAGTTCCATTTGAAATTTTTTACGTTATTTGTATGCAGCTCGTAAGGGTCATTTCAAGGTCATGCCGTCTATGCCACATAATACATCTTTCATACCATAAAAATTATGTCTAAGACATTTTGTCGAAAAATGAATAGTTTCGGAAATAATTGTTTGCTTCCATACTTTTTCCACACCCTGTATAATATATAGCTTTTTTCGATGAGCACACATTCTTAGCGCCTTTTTTACCTTTTTTTAAAAAGGTAAGTTTGTATATAACTTAAAAAATCTCACCGCCAAACCCATCGTTTTATAATTGTAATTAAAAATGTCAAGGTAGAATTTAATTTGGTAAAGATAGAACCACTTTTTAGGTTTTACCACATAAATAGTTTTTTTCAATAATAGTAACAAAATCAATAAAAATATTTTTGAAGAAAATTAAAAATTACTATTACCTTTTTGTGATATATATTTCTGCAATGTATGTATACTTAATCTATATTATAAATATATGTTGTATATTATATATTTTTGATAATATTTTTCTGTAAAAATAATATAGAAATATCTTTAGCACCTCTAGGCCATTGTCTTTTTATAACTTACGCATCATCAATTTCAACCCAAAATGTTCCTTCTCTACACTCATATAATGACTCTCTTCGATACACAAACCGTAATGAAATATAACACTCATAATTTTATATGTCTGTCCAGCTATTATTATTTTCATTGTCGGGACTGCACGTAAACTAAATTTGTGTGGTATCTTTACTAATTTACCATCCTCTGAAGAGAAAATGATAATAAATATTTCTTTTGTCGAAACTAATTCACTTTTAAATAATATATCGTTTCTTCCACAACATTCACATAATTTATCAATGGTCTGACACCAATGTGATGAAAATATAGTTTTTAATAACTCATCAAGATTATATAACTTTTGTTCTTCAGATTGTTAATAGAAATTGAAAGAAAGATATTAGTATTAGTAATAACTTTTGTATAACCACATGAATTGCATCGACAAGTAGAAGTAACTTGATGTTCTACCATACTCTTTACATAATCATATTTTGTACAAAGAGCTGTAAGAAATTCTAATGCATCTCGTTTATTAGCAACCGAAAAATGGTCCCCTAAAGATTGCCGTATTTCATATGTATTCAAATTATTCATTCCATGTTCATATCGATGTGCAAACAAATTTAAAACATCAAGTTTATCATAATTTAATCAGGAGACGCGGTAGTGTCTCCGGCCATGTTCAATTATTCTAATTACTTTAGGATTAATGAAAATGAAAAGAAAGACACTACAAGTCTCTTATCCCGAGCCACCAAAGTGCATTCTTTGGGGGTGCATAACTACTAAAATATAAAAAATTTTGAAACG
>NW_017256014.1:7412-10258 GCF_001594055.1 Mycetomoellerius zeteki
TGAAGTAACGTTTCCTTCTTCTTCTTCTTCTCCTTCTTCTTCTCTGTCCGTATTCAAGGCCGTATTAATTATTTTAACGTTCTGTCTCACTTTTCACTCACACCTCCACCAACTTCGACCCGCTCCTCCCCCTCCCCCCTGTCCACTCCTACCCCATCCCCGCCCCACCACCCGCTTTTTCGCCGTATTTCACTCTCTTTCGTTATATTAATTATATTTTAACGTCCTCTCTCACCTTTCATTCACACCTCCACCATTGACCCGTTGCACTCCCTCCCCCCACACCTCCTCCTCCCCTTCCCCGCCTCCACCACCCTTCTCTTTTTCGTCCTATCTCACTCTCTTTCGTCTTCTCTCACCCCCTTTCGTCCTCTCTCATCTTCGGCTGCTGAAAGTGTCCGATGGTCACTTAGGGTCGTGACCTTGACAATATGTCAGGGTTATTTTAATTTTTTGGGATAGCTTCGTAACGCGTGATGGGTGACTGCTACAACCTTCCGAAGGTTGTTCGGTGTGATGACCTTCGTAATATGGGAGGGTCAGGGTCATCGGAGGTGAACTGTTCATTTTTATTTTAATATCTTCTTAATGGGCAGCGGTCGTCTGCTGAAAGTGTCCGATGGTCACTCAGAGTCGTAACCTTGACAATATGAGTCAGGATCATTTTAATTTTTTGGGATAACTTAATTATAGGGATAGTTAAATTTTTAAAAATTAGAACAGAAAATATTATGACCAGTGTATATATTGTGGCCCCCCTTAATATCTCCACTATTATACAGTGAATCTTAATGATTACTTATGAAATTATTAGTTTAGTAGCTCTTCGTTACCACTATAACGCTAATTTTATCAATGCTTAATAGCTAATTATTAAAATGCATTTTTATTTTCAAGTATAATTACACCTGCTTCCTCGTTTTTCTTAAACTTGAGCATATTATCACATGAATATATGTTTTTTTCTGTGTTTTCTTTATTTTTATATATAGATTGAAATATTTTTTTCTCCTCTTCCTCGTCCACCTCTTCCTCGGGCTCTATTTCTTTGACTTTTATAAAATAAAAGTCCAAAATTAAATAGTAACTAGTTCGTCAATTAATTTTAATTAATTATGTTTATTAAAAAATTTTGTATCTCCATAATATTTTAAATTGAGTTAATGTTAACATAACTTTTAACTAGTAAAGAAGTTGATTCATGTAACTAGATTATTTGTGAATTATTAATTTTAATCAATCAATAAATGAAGGGCTATGAGCCTATAAAAATTTTAATATGTTTAATATTCGTACAGACGTTTCGATACCGATCGGGTCATTTTCAATGTAAAAACTATAGCATAAATTGTCGAAGTATTCGGTCAGATTACAAATTAATGTGGTAAAACATATCAGTAGTTTCTGTACCTATATTTTTTCTAATATTTTTCTATATCTGTGGTCCATTTGTTATAATATCGCTCAATGTAATTGGTATAAAGGTGATCTCATGTTATTCTTTTTTTAGATCAATGTGATTTTATGTATAAGATTTTACATTTTTTCTAAAAAAAGATTAAGATGCGATCGCCTTCATATCAATTACATTGAGCGAGGTTGTTGCAAATGGATCACAGATATTAGGAAATAGGGAATACAGAAACTATTGATACGTTTTACTACATTAATTTGTAATCTGACTGAATACTTCAACAAAATGATTCGATAGGTGTCGAAACGTCTGTATGAATATTAAATATACATTAAACATTTCATTGGCTCATAGCCCTTTTTTTATTTAATAATTTTAAATTTTTTAACTGAAAAAAAATTAATTTACTCATTAGAATGTCGGACGTACCATGCGGCACGACTTCGTCCACGCCCTTGTCCTCGATTTACTGAAAGAATAAAAGAACATAATAATATCACAAATAATAAATATGCTAGGAAAAGAGGAAAGAAGATATATTATGTTCGTATGTCAGGAGACGCGGTAGTGTCTTCAGCCATGTTAAAAAAAACTACTATTAATTATGTTTGTATGTCAGGAGACGCAGTAGTGTCTCCGGCCATGTTCAAAAAAACTAATTAATAAGTTCATTTAAAAGATTAATGAAATGAAAGTCCATTTTTTCGGAGTAATATTATATAAATAATTTACCATTTTGTTGTTGCTGCGGCTGCAGTTGTTGCTGCGGCTGTTGTTGCTGCGACTGTTGTTGCTGCAGCTGTTGTTGCAGCTGTTTCTGCTACTGCTGTTGTTGTTGCTGCAGTTGCTGCTGCAGCAGCAACATTTGCGTAAGTTGTTTTTGCTGTTGCTGTTGTTGCAGCAGCAACTGCTGCAACAATCTCACCGTATTTGAGGAGGATGTATCCTCCTCCTCTAATAGAAGTTGTTCCTTGGTAATTCTAAATGATAAAAAAATTTTAAAAATTATCTTATTTTCGACTTTTTTGCGGCACCCTCCAAAATGGTTCTAAATCAAGACAAAAGAATCTGTGTAAAATGTCAGCTTAATCGGTATGTATACAGGGTGAGTCACTTAAGACCGGCCACCCAAATAACATCCATAGTTTTGAAAATTCGAAGAATTAATAGTTTACGAGATATTTTATTATACTTTATTCTGACATTTTTCAACAAAAAATGTAAATCAGAAATAAATTATGTTTCAGATTTCATAATGGGATTTAATTATCATGATGAAGAAGTTAAAAACTATAATGAGGATGAGATTAATGTTCAATTTTGTAATATTATTAATTCCGTTTTATGGAAAATACCCGAGCAGAAATGAATCTAGCCGATCTGATTTACCATCTAGCCACTAGACAGCATTAACTAGATAAGATTTCTAACT
>NW_017256014.1:10384-15579 GCF_001594055.1 Mycetomoellerius zeteki
GTCTAGTGGCTGCCTAGTAAATAAGATGTAGGTGTAACATCGTAATTACTAAGCAGTCACTAGACAGATTTATTGATGTTACGAAATATACAACTAGTGACTACCCATGCAGTGACGAGTTAGAAAACTTATCTAGTCTGTATTCTATTTAGTTACTAGGTATTAAATCATATTTGTGCTGAATAACATATATGGACAATTCGAAACGTCTCTATCGACAAGGTAGCAGTGGAGCAGTACGTTAGGTGAGCGACTCAGAAGCAGCCTGTGGATGGAGTCACGAGTTCAAATCCCATCAGATGTTAAGTCAGCTCAATCGATATGTATACAGGGTGAGTCACTTAAGACCGGCCACCCGAATAACATCCATAGTTTTGAAAATTCGAAAAATTAATAGTTTACGAGATATTTTATTATATTTTATTCTGACATTTTTCAAAAAATGTAAATCAGAAATAAATTATGTAACTACTAGTTAATTTTTCTTGTACAACTACTAGGAGAAGTGAGCGTTACATAACTAGCTAGTGACTAGCCAGAAATACTAGACAGCAGTGATCTAAGACACAACTTTTCTATGTCATGACTAGCTAACCATGAGGTTCAATTTCTGCTCGGGTATCTTACTATTATAAAGATGTGTTCCAATTTGTGGAACAAGACAAATCGATCTTCAAATAAAGCAAGCGAACATTATAAAAAAATTGTAGGTAGGGTTGTACTCCATATATAACAAGGTGGAATTCTTTTCACGACAGCGTGACAGAATTATTTAAAATTAAAGCATTATTAACGAAAATTTATGAAGCACTTGAAATACTTTACTGTTCAAGATATTGAATTCTTAGAAGAATATAAAATACGTATCTATTTGAAATAGTATTTGTATAGATGCACCTTTTAAATAAATATTTTTATTTAAACTATTTCTATTATTTCGTTGCACAGAAAATATGTATTTACTATTTTCTATTTTAACTATTTTCCCCAGCATAGGACGTCGCTAACGAAGTCGAACCGAAATTTGCAACCACAGCCCAGTTCTGGTATCAACGCTATGCATTGAATGATTACAGTTACTCAATATTACTACAGTATTAACGGACGATTTTATTGAGACCGTGAATGCATAGTGTGCAATTATTAAAATACTTACGTGACATTGTGTATCGCGTACTATACTGCGATTGGTACTAAAGCTCACATATAGCTAGTTATTTGTATACATGACAAGAATGAGTGAGAAAGCGATAGTAAGAAAAAAAAGGACATTTGTACGCCGCGTGATGTTTATACTTCGTAAAGCTGGTTGTACAATAGACGTAAGCCGATCGCCAGCTTATTGTGATAACCAATCTAAAGTTTGCATTTTGAAATTAATGTTTCAGATTGGTTGTCGAAATAAGTTTATCATCGGAAATTTTATAATGTAAAATTTAAATTAAACTAAAAATCGTCAGTGTTGGATAGTAACTAGTTAAAACGTTAAAAGTTAAAAAAAGAAGTTAAAAAGTTAATAACTTTTAACTTAATTTAGTTAATTTTTAATGCATTAAATTTTAACTTAACTAAGTTACTTTTAAAGGTTAACTTTTTAACTATTTTTTAAGTCAAAATTTTTTTTATCTCTAATATAATAAGATTAAGAGCGTACATTCGTAATCCGTTCATATTTTAAGACTATCTTAAGTAACTTCTTAAGATGCTAATACAGCCCTCTGATTGATTTATGCCATAAACCTTAGTCCGGATCTACAATAGGTGTTTTAAGCCTTAAATCATAAGAAATTGACCAATTACAGTCGAATGCGAAGAGAATATTTGATTGTAATTGGTCCATTTTGTATAGCTTATTAAAAAGTAAAGACCTAAAAAGTTATGTTATATGTGAATAAAAAAAAATAAAAAATTTAATTTATTTAATAATCTATATTGTAATTGTTATTTAATCTCATTTTAAGAAAAATTAGGACATTTTGACCTCAAAAATAATTTTTTTCAAAACTAACTTTTTTTAACTTAAACTAATTCAATATTAACTTAACTTTAGTTAAGATAATTTTTTATTCCTTTAACTTAACCTTATTAATTTTGTAAAGCCATTAACTTTAACTACATTCAGTTAAAAAAAAACATTAACTTACTCAACTTACTCAACATTAATTTACTAAACATTGATTGGATTTGTTATAGAGGGAACGTTTACTACGAAAATTTACAAGGGAATGGAATGGATGGACCAATTATAGTCGTTCCGCTTTCTTTCTCTTGGCTGTAAGTCCAAAATCAGGACCTATAGTATCAAGGTCGGTATTCATGATCCGTCCTTACTTCAAGATTATTGTTACTAATATTTTAAGATGTTATTATGTCTGTGATCTTATGATATTAAAACTGTACTTAAGGGGGAGGGTCATGTAAACAGGCGTTTTTTTACGAATTTATTTAAAAGAAATGAATAGGTTTATTAAATTTTGATAAAAAACATCGTAATATTGACAATAAATTCTGTCAGAAAAAATTTTTTTGGTGCCATAAAAATTCAAAATGGCGGCGCTACAGCTGCTCAAAGATGACTCGTTTTTTTTGCGCCGTGCAGGCTACAGGTCGTCCTAATTATCTGAAATAAAAAAACCAAAATTTTTTCGTTAAAATATGATCTTGCGCAGATCTTGAACTTAAATTAAAAACAAAATCGAAAATTAAAAATTCAGGACACTTTTAAAAAAAATCGATTTATTTTTTTATTATACAAACAAAAAGTGTGAATTTTTAATTTTCGATTTTTTTTTTAATTTAGATTCAAGATCTGCGCAAGATCATTTTAACGAAAAAATTTTGGATTTTTTATTTCAGATCATTAGAACGACCTGCACCGCGCAAAAAAAAGGAGTAAACTTCGAGCAGCTGTAGCGCCGCCATTTTGAATGTTTATGACAAAAAAAATTTTTTTTATAGCATTTATTGTTAATATTACGATGTTCTTTACCAAAATTTAATAAACCTTTTCATTTTTTATAAATAAATTCGTAAAAAAAGACCTGTTTACATGACCCTCTCCCCTTAAGATAATTTTGAATGTAAGATTGATTATGATTATCGGCTTCGTCGTCTTATGTCCTAATTTTGGACATGCGTGCTGTCAATTATCGCGTCCAATCATATTTACATATAGATGAGTTACAATACAGTAACTAAGTGGCTTGTTTTAATGTGCATATTCCCTGTACTTTCTGGTATCATCGTTCTGATGGCAGAATGATATTGTATCGTAGTGTTGTGAAGTGATACATTGACAGGATATATTATAGAACGAGCGAGTTTTGCGAGTGAATAATATATTGAAAGTGATAATATATTGTTCATATAGATAGAAACCATTCATTTGGTAAGTCAATTAGCAATCATTCGATTCGGCACCTATATACGCGTGAAGCGCGTGAGCGCACGTGATCGCGGCTCGGCGCAAGAATATCAGGTGTCGAAGTTTATTTTGTCGATTATTGCATCTGTCAAAATTGGAGCATTCTCTGTTTGTGTATAATTATATGATTAATTTGACAGATGCAATAGCAATTCAAGGGCGTCTTTTTCGCTCGCGGCTTCATACGATTAGGTGATGTAAGAATAACATATAAGTAAAAACTACATAGAAGAGTAAGGTATCTGAGCCAAATAAGGCCCACCTAACTTATTTTATTTTTTTTTTAATTCTATTTATGGGGATATTGAAATAAACTAAGTGAGAATCAAATCTTCATTTCATTCACTCCCAAAAATAAAGTACATTATTTATATAGAATATACGTAAATGAACCAAAAAAAGATTTTATTAAATTCTGACATTGGGCCTTATTACATGCTTATGAATATAATAAGGTCCAAATAAAAAATAAAATGAAAATAACAAAGAAAGTAAACATTTTCTTTTTAAATCAGTTTTAAAATGATTATTAATCATAGAAAGAAAATTCCTTAGGACTTGCTCTACTCTCAAATATTACAATTATCTTTAATTTTGTTTGTAATTAATTCTTCAATCTTTGAACAATTTTAGCAATTTGAATGCAATTTTGGCTTCTTAAACGATAGTAGCATTGAAAATCGTTATTCTCTGGCGTAAACTCCACACATAATAAACAAATAATAATAGCTATAATAAAAATCACATAAGTCGGCCTTATTTAATAAGTATATTACATGTTTAAAAAAAAATACTTATACTTATTTAAAAAAAATTATTTATTAGTTATTTTCCATAGTTAGGAAGTTGAATAATATTATAATGAATTATAAAATTAGTAATTCATTATAATTATAGTAAATTATAGTAAATTACTATATATAGTAAATTATAGTAAATTATAGTAAATTATAAAACATTGTATACTGGTAAATTTTGCAGCGGATTGTTATAAAAATGGCTCATACTAGTCTCATACACACGAGTTTTTGTTGTGTTAAACAAACGTGTTGTTATCGATTCCAACTCTTTAATTCTTTTTTATCTACTTCCTATGACACATCTTTTAAGCATATAGTGCAAGCGTAAAGCGAGTTCTAAAATAATAAATTTAAAAGTGGGCCTTATTTAGTGCCTAGGCTTTATTCGGCTCAGGTACCTTAGTTACAGTAAATCGTAAGAAATGTTAACAGAACATTTTCGATTATAATATAATGTGAATGAAAAAAAATTTGTGCACTTTTTTTTAAACATAATTCTTCAACCTATCTAACATATTAACAGAAGTGATGTGTCAATGAAACAATAATTGTGTTAAAAATACTTAACACAATATTCCATTTTTAATTGACGTACACAAATGTATATAACATATCATATGACGTACACAAATAATAACATATCAGTTGTATGTTAATTTTACATTGAAGTAATAATTAAAACGTGGTAACACAAGAAAATTTTAACATATGCACGCATCACATTATTAAAACTGTGAACAAATATTCCATAAATACATCTATAGATGTATACATTTAATTCTTGCTATTGTTCAATAAATAAACCATTATAACCACTTATTCATAAAGATGCTTGTATTATTTTGCATGTAATAATGATTTAACAGCACATGCGCACTAATTATTTATAATAAATATTTAATAGCATTACATAATAAATTTATCACAACAAAGATTCAATGATATATATTGCTTCTTGAAATGCATATGCA
>NW_017256015.1:0-208 GCF_001594055.1 Mycetomoellerius zeteki
GAGTTTCTGTATACAGTAAATTTAATTTGTTATTTTCTCTACCAACTAAAGTAGTGTATATTTAATTCTCCTTGAAAACATTATACAAAATTGCGTTACCTTGCTCAATTTAAGTGTTACCACAAAAAATTAAAGAATTAACCGTATAAAATGAAAAAAATTAATTTAAATAGAAAAATTTTTCATGTAAAAACACTTGGCGCTGCTA
>NW_017256015.1:317-550 GCF_001594055.1 Mycetomoellerius zeteki
ATGCGCGAAATCAGTAAGTTCCCCAGTAACGCCATCTAAACTTCTATCTCACTTGCTCTTTAGTTTCCTTTTTCTCTCTCTTTCTTTCTAGCTGCTCTGGTTCATTTGTATGTACAGCAAATTAATTAAATGTAAAAAACTAAAAGAAATACATTAATAATTGTAATGTATTGTAAAATAAAAAAAAGACACAAAAATAAGAAGATATTAAATTATATAAGTATGGTATAAAT
>NW_017256016.1:0-3137 GCF_001594055.1 Mycetomoellerius zeteki
TTATTTATTGTAATATTAATTTATAAGTTGATTAAAAAGAGTAAATATCTTATCCGGACACTTATTCGGAATCTCCGATTAAAGAAAACATATATTTCACATAGCGAACAGCTGATCGAGAAAACTCGATATAATTATTAACAAAGATTTTTTATAAACAAACTAAATGGAGATTCTGAATAAGTGAGGCACCAAGTTCCTTCCTGCCAAAGCGCGATGCGATCCGACCTACTTTACTTTGATTTATTTGATTGGTCGATGATTGGTCGTATAGATGGATGGAGGGAATGAGGTAGCCGTGATGGCCGACCCGGCCGAGACGGACGGCGACGCCATCAGTCGCTCTTGAGCGCCCGAACCGGACGGACGTCTCCGCGCGCAGTGTCGTCGCGCTATTGCGTAACTATTACGTCATTATATCAGAGGACTCCGCGGACGCGCGTGACATGTATTTTGACACGTTAAATGTGCATAATTATCCTTGAATTAACAAAGTTATCGATTTATTTCATTTAATTGATTTTTAGCGACCGGAAAGTTGCGTCGCGAGAGATCGCGTTCCGAGTGCGCGAATTGATTGTAAACCAATAAAGATTGTTAAAATACATTATATTATTCAATTATAAAGCGTGTGAGTGAGTTATTATTCAGCGGAATCCCAGCCAATATCCCCGCAGAGCGAGAGAGAGGGTCCGAGACGTCGAGACGCGTGGACATCGCTGCTGACGGAGGGACGGCTTTCCTTCTCCGTAGGACGGTTAAATGGAGTGGCGACCTTAAACAATACATCATAATACAACAAGTAGTAAGCCAACTAACGATATTAGCGTATTTCATACCACGGCCGGTCACAACTTTGCACCCGCCACTCAGATTCGCTGAGTGTGTGTGTGTGCGATTACGATCGCCTCAATTTTTAACAAACCTAAAAAGAAATAATAATAATTCAACAGAACCAAGCCGAAGAAACGCCGACAACGGAGAGGCCAGGAAGCCTGAACCAAGACGAGGGTCGACAGAAGGACCAACCGATGGGAGATGTCGCCGGGAGGAGCTCTCCCAATAAATTAAACTCACCCCGTGTGTGATATAAAAAGACAATTTTAATAATAAATGATATTTAGATAATAAGATAATTTTAAGAACATTACATTTATATCAATAAACGTTTTATTACAACGATACCCAATTTATTTTATATAATATCAATTACAAACTTTTCAGGGGCGAAACAAGCCATTAAATACAATACGCGATAAAGAGCGAAATAATGAGCTCAGCGTAGATAAGAGATTAGCTCGATCTCCGAAACGATAATTTATTTTAGAATCGGTTTAATTGATTCCGATAGCTCAAAAGCATCGCTTGAAAGTAAAATTAGTCTCAGCTCAATCAGAGCAATTCTGAGCTAATAAGAGCTCATTCCGAAAAAATATTATATTTTATACGTTAGATAGCGTCCACACGAAACTTATATAAAAATCACGAAAAAGTGAAAAAATTCATTATTTACCGAAAAAACACTATAAAAAGTCATTTGGACTAATTTCATTTTTTTTACAATTTTAATTTTATATTTTTGAAAAAAGAACATTAAAAAATCACCTGTGTGGCGCCTAACGAGACTCATTACGAGCTATTCGAGCTCACGAGTCGAAAATTCTCATTACGAGATGTTGAAATCCGTAATGTAGAAAAAATCTTCGATTACAATCGAAGATGGTGTTAAAAGACACCAATTGTCATATTCCGACAAATAAATTCCAGTAAGGAATTTATTCGCGTCTTCGCGACGCGAATTCAAAGATTATCTCGGAAAAATCCGAGTAACGAGACATTCGAGTCTCAGCAGAAGCTCTCAGAGCACAGGATACGGTTAAATGCGAAAGAAAGATTCACGCGGACGTTAGAAAGAGATAGGTAATACCGCGTGAAAGGCAATGCGAATTATTGACGAAAAGTCATATTTATTTATTATTTTATTATATTATAATCACCTTAATAATCCTTAGATTTAAGATAACCGTTATTCTTGTGAGCCAGAATCATTGATGAATCACCAGGGAAATTGCCAAAGTACCTGAAAGAAAAGAAAATTAATATTTAAGTTATTTTAAAAAAAAAAGATATTTACTCGATATTATCAAATGTGAGAAAATTGAAAATATTAATAAAAGACATATAAATGTCAAGTAGAGTGACTAAAACGAACGTATTGACGATTCGCGAGATAATTCTCATATTTGGTAAAAATTCTAATAAAAGATTTTAATTTATATTTAATACAGGTTTATTTTGTAATATTAATTTTAAGTACAAGTAAAAAGGGAGTAAATATCTTATCCGGATACTTATTCGGAATCTCCGATCGTAACAGACATATATATATCACATGGCCAACAGCTGATCGAGGAGAACTCGAAGTAGTAATTAAAAGAGAATTTTTAAAAATAAAATAAAAGGGGATTCCTAATAAGTGTGGCACTAAGTTCCTTCCTGCCAAAGCGCAAGGCGATCCGACCTACTTACCTGTTAATTTTATGATTGGTCGGAACACGGATGGAGGGGATGAGGTAGCCAAGGTGGCCGACCCGGCCGAGACGGACGGCGAAGCCATCAGTCGCTCTTGAGCGCCCGAACCGGACGGACGTCTCCGCGCGCAGTGTCGTCGCGTTATTGCACAACGATTGCATCAGTGATTAGAGGACTCCGCGGACGCGCGTAACACGTTTAATGATACGTTATATCAATATATTAATCCCTGTAATAAGCATTTTTTTTATTTAATTCATTTTATTGAGATTTAGCGACCGGGAAGTTGCGTCGCGTTTCATCGCGTCCCGAGTGCGCGTAAACTGTGTAAATCCATAAATATTGGTAAAATACATTATTTTATATTATTACGAATTGTGTGAGTGAATCCATTTATGGCGGAAAACCCAGCCAGAGTCTCCACAGAGCGAGAGAGAGGATCCAAGGTGCCGAGACGCCGGGACATCGCTGCTGACTGAGGGATGGCTTTCCTTCTTCGTTGGATGGATAAACGAAGTGGCGACCAAATTATTCCAATAGTTTTCAACAAGTAGTAAGCTCAGAAACACATAATTAACGTAGATTCATTCTCGGGCGGTCACAAC
>NW_017256016.1:5624-10206 GCF_001594055.1 Mycetomoellerius zeteki
GCGCTTGCCTATCGCAGAATCAATCCGTCTGCCTGTACGTCGGAAACTGTATGATCGGCATAAAGAATACACTTTTTACGATCTTACTGTTATTAATTCTGTCTATTTTACTGTTTTTCGCCTTACTCGTTCTCCAAAGGTCCTCCGTTCCCGATCCCGAACCACCCCCTCTGCCATTATCGTGGCTGAGCAGTCGGTTATCAGAGCCGTCTGCATTCGTGAGTCTCTACATCTCCGTATATTAGAGTGAGAACGTACCGAAAAAATCTCAGAAAGAGTGGTACGCTCTCTCGTGCCTGATGCCCAATTATGACGTGAAATTTAGAGTATGTAAGATTTGAGAGAGCCGTTGTGGCGTTGAGTTTTTTGTTGTCGCGAAGGTATCGCCGAAGGAGAGTTAGAGCAATACTCGCGAACGCGCGACGAAGTGGCACCACGCTCGTGAGTGCGGTCGCAATACTTACCATAATAATCCTTAGATGTAAGAAACCCGTCGCAAAGTTCATTCATGTGAGCCAGAGTCATTGACGAATCCTCAGGGAAATTGCCAGAGTACCTGAAAGAAAAAGAAAGTAATATTTAATTTAAGTTCAAAAAGGTATTTACTCATGTATATCAAATGTGAGAAAATTGAATAATTTCATAAAAGACATATAAATGTCATATAAAGTAATAAAAACGAACGTATTAACGATTCGCGAGAGAATTCTCATATTTGATATTATTCCTAATAAAAGATTTTATTTTGTATTTAATACAGGTGAATTTTGTAATAATAAGTTTTAAGTTCATTAAAAAGAGTAAATATCTCATCCGGACACTTATTTGGAATCTCCGATACTAAGTCATATACGTATATACGAGGTGTGATCAAAAAGTAAGGTGACTTTTTGAATTTCGCGCGCTCTGTACACTCTAATTTAAAAAATTTTTTTTTGTTGTGTTGGTACACTCGTCACGATCATATGTTCACAGTTTTGACTATATAGCATGTTTTGTTTTTATGTGAGAAGCATAAAGATTAGACTCGTGTTTGCGTGCTCGGCGATTTTTTGCTTTTGAAAATAATGGAGCAGAGAGTTTGTATTAATTTTTGTGTAAAAAATGGTATTAAGTGTTCAAAAACTCTTGAAATGTTGACAGTGGCGTACGGTGAGTCAACTTTGAGCAAAAAAAATGTTTATAAATGGTATAAGTTATTCCAAGAGGGCCGAGAAAATGTTAACGATGAACCTCGCTCTGGACGCCCCAGCACGTCAAAAACCGACGAAAATGTTCAGGAAGTGAAAGAAATTGTGTTGAAAAATCGTCGAATCACGATTAGAGAAATAGTTGATGATCTTAACATATCGTTTGGCTCATGCCAATCAATTTTAACGGATGTTTTGGGTATGACACGTGTGTCAGCGAAATTCGTTCCAAAACTGCTTAATTTGGATCAGAAGCAGTGTCGCATGAACATCGCCCAAGACATGTTGAACGACGTCAATGATGATCCTGATCTGCTCAAAAGGGTTAAAGCCACCGTATTCACCAGACTTGGCCCCCTGTGACTTTTTCCTCTTCCCAAAATTGAAAAGGCCCATGAAAGGACGAAGATTTGCGACGATTGAGGAGATTAAGGCTGCATCGCTGGAGGAGCTCAAGGCAATACCCAAAAGTGCATTTCAGAAGTGTTTTGACGACTGGAAAAAGCGCTGGCACAAGTGCATTGTATCAGAGGGGGATTATTTTGAAGGGGATAACATAATTTTGGATGAATAAATGAATATTTTTTTATAAAAATGAAAAGTCAACTTACTTTTTGACACCTCGTATCACATAGCGAACAGCTGATCGAGAAAACTCGATGTAATTATTAAAAAAGAATTTTCAGGAAAAAATAAAATGGAGATTCTAAATAAGTGAGGCACTGAGTTCCTTCCCGCCGAAGCGCGAAGCGATTCGACCTAGTTGATTTCGAATTTTGTGATTGATCGAAAGTCGAAGGGAGGGAATGAAGATGCCAAGGTGGCCGACCCGCTCGAGACGGACGGCGAAGCCATCAGTCGCTCTTGGGCGCCCGAGCCGGACGGACGTGCCCGCGCGCAGTGTCGTCGCGCTATTTCATCATTCTTACGTAATTGTACTCAGAGGACTCCGCGGACGCGCGAAACACGTTTAACGACTAGTTAAAGTCATATATTAATCCCTGATTTATTCAATTTAATTGATTTATTTCATTTTATTCACTTTTAGCGACCGGAAAGTTGCGTCGCGTGATATCGCGTTCCGAGTGCGCGAAACTTATGTAAACCTTTATATATTGATAAAATACATTATATTATACAATTAGAAATCGTGTGAGTGAGTTATTTGATTGCGGAAATCCCAGCCAAGATCTTCACAGGGCGAGAGAGAGGATCCGAGACGCACAGACGCAAGGACATCGCCGCTGCTCGAAGGACGGCTTACCTTCTTCGTGGAACGGTTAAACGAAGTGGCGACCTAATTCTTTTCAGAATATTTCAACAAGTAGTAAGCACTGATTACGTTAATTCATACTCGTCCGGTCACAACCTTGCAACCGCCACTCATTTACAAAGAGGTCGAATGCGTTCGTCTCAATTTTTTAAACATAACATAAATATCCGCAGACGCCTGACGAGAAACAGAATCTCTTAAAACAGAAGGACAGCCCGGATATACCGAAGTCCAGTGATCTACAAAAAGGGGAGCCAGTACAACGTCAAATTCAAGACAGCAAGAGCCCTCCACAAAACCAGAGCCTATCCTTATAAATTAAACACACATTTAAATTTAAGTACACTAATGTAAAAAATATACAAAATACTTATATTCAATATTATTATTATTTTAAACGTATTAATTAAGAAATTACAATTATAAGATGCTAATAAATAGCAGTTTTAATAACTTGCAGTCGAAACGAAGCTCGACTAATTCATAACTAATTATCAATTTATTCTTACTAATTTTGACGTCAATTAGAACGTTGACATTATTCAATAAAAGAAGCCTTAACGATCTACGAGCATTTAGGAGCAAGTTACAGCTCATTTTATATAAAGATAATTTAAATAAAAAATTCTTTTGTCACATTGCACTTTGCAGATGATAATATATCACGGGAGAGTCACATCGAGCATATACTATAAAAGCTCTTATTCAATTTTATGATTTTCTAAAGAATTAATTTTACCATTGTTCAGTTGTTAAACACTTATATGACTCAATCCCAAAACTAATTTTGCAATAGGAGCTTGTAGAGGCTTTAAACAGGTTGAAATAAAAAATCAACTTGATAGCGCAATATAAAATGCGCATAATAATTGAAATCCTAAATTTCAGTTATTAAAAAAGTGTTTTACATCTAAAAACGGAAAATTAGCTTTTAAAGCTATTTTCACCATTATTCTAATATTTTAGAATAATTAGTTTTAAGTTAGATAGCCGTGCGACAAAGAGCAGCAGGATTGGACTCGATTTGAGCTCACGAGAGCAGAAATGCGAAAAAAAAGTAAAAGACGCGAATAAAACATTTATTTATTATTAATATTAGATTATAAGTTATAACTAGATTATATTTTGTGAGCCTGAGTCATTGGATAAAGTTTCTGAGTTTCAAATACCTGAAAAGAAAATAATATATTATTTTAAGTTATAATCATATTAAAAAGCATACTAGAAATTTACTTACCTGGACGCCAAACCTGAAACAAAGTTAAAGGGGTTAAAAAAGTAATAAATATGTAATGTCCAATAATAATAGAGTAAAATCAATTGATTTTATAAGTTTCACGTTTGACGAATTAATAATAATAATTTTCCAATTTATTTTCATTTTAGGGCGTAATTTTGTTATTCAAAGTTAATCAATTAAAAAGAGTAAATTTCTGAGTCAAAGGATTGCTGAAAACCTTCTCGAATAAATAATTAAATGAAAGAAAGAAAATTAGAATAAAATTGCATTGAATAGAAAGAGTAAAAGATATGATAAGAAAGAGTAAGAAAATCTCGACCAATGACGGCTGAGAAATTTTCGACCAATGAGAAGAGCGAGAGCTTCAACCAATCGAGAAGTTTTTCAGTGATCCGGCGGTCGCTCTACACCGACATGTCCCACGCCTGAAGGGGATTTCCCTAACTCACTAGTCGGACACCGCGCGGTGGGGATCGAACCGTTGGCCCGGGGAAGCACCTCGATCGAGGGAGCGGACTCGGCAGTTGCCACAGGACGTCTCAAGCATGAAGACGTACTGCTCGTCGCGTTATAGATTGCATAATAATTGCATAATTACTATTGGCACTCCGCGGAAGCGCGTTAACAGGTTAATAACATTAATTAGTAATCAATACAGTCCCGTATATACTTTATTTTGTCAAATTAACCTCAGATTACGCGAAACCGCGACGTGAAGTGGTGATACGCGCTAGTGTAGTGTTCTCTGTATATATTCATCACTTTTATATAATAAAGTGTTAATATTAATAAAAACATACCTTGGTGTGAAGTGATTTTCCAAAAATCTTCAAAACTCAGCTCACAGCGATCGAAGGAAGGACGACCGAGGACGCACTT
>NW_017256017.1:0-854 GCF_001594055.1 Mycetomoellerius zeteki
GCGCCTCTCTGATAAATCTAGGACTGTAGTATGAATATGTATTATGTATTAGGGGGAGTTTTATGTATTAGATGCCGTCTGGCAATAGGGGAACTTCCCTTATAAGGAAAAGTAAAATCGTAAATTAAATATATATCAATTTTCTTTGCAATTTTTATTTGTTTTAAAAAACAATAGTATAAAAGAAAGGGACTCTTATACACGGTGGGCCATTTTAATCTCCCCACCTGAATTTCTCGGAATCTAAGCCAGATAGAGAAAAATGGTCCAGACAAAAGTTGAAGGGGACAGAGGGGGTCACCTAATGGTACCAAGGACCTTGACCTTGAACTCGATTTTCAAGGTTATTTCAAGGTCAAAGTGATTTTTTTAAATGGGAACACCTATTTTTGACCATGGATTTGAAAAGAGCGGGAAATTTTATGTTCAAAATGATATGTTTATCAAGGTCATGGCAAGATCGAACGAAGGTCAAATTTGCGAATTTAAACTCCCCACTTACATTTTCCGGAACCTAAGCCAAATACGTAAAATTGGTTCAGACAAATGTAGTTCAGACAAATGTTAAAGGGGGCCGAGGGGGTCACCTATCTTGCACATGCGCAGTAGTGAAATACGATACTTAGGTTCCGGAATATTCAATTGGGAAATCAAAATTTGCAAACTTGACCTTCATTCGACCTTGCCATGACCTTAATAAACATATCATTTTGAACGTAAAATTTTTCGCGCTTTTCAAATCCGTGGTCAAAAATAGGTGTTCCCATTTAAAAAAATCACTTTGACCTTGAAATAACCTTGAAAATCGAGTTCAAGGTCAAGGTCCTTGGCACAATTAGGTGACCCCCTCTGTC
>NW_017256017.1:1829-3657 GCF_001594055.1 Mycetomoellerius zeteki
CGGCCCGCCGCGTGGGGACGGTAGGCCGTCCTGCCGGCAGCAGTACATGAGTAGGCTGGTCGGACGCTTGTATTCGCCTATCTTTAAACGTTAATATCTCGTTAAATATTGCGTCAACTGCAAAATAGTACAAAACTGTTTTGTTCCCCTTGATCCAATTTATGTCCCCATTGTGTTTCGATCCGTTTTTTGAGACACCCTGTATATATAAACTTCTCTCTTTTTTCGCGTCTCACGACGCGACGCATGACGCGCTTAGTGGAATCGTACTTTAAGGTGCATTCACATGCAGCTGTCAAGTGTGAAGCAGCAAAAGCAGCAACCAATTAGCGAGGCGATGTGAGCAGTGGCGTAAAAATATTTTCTTCGCCACTGGCCATATTGCCACGCTGATTGGCTGCTTCTGGTGCTTGATGATTGCGTGTGAATGCACCTTTAAAGTACCTTGTTTCTATTGAGCGCGTCACGTGTTGCGTTGAAAAAAAGAATCTACTAAACGCGACCATTGGCAACACTGTTCTCTTTATTATATGTTCTATGACTTAAAGAAACGTTAACATCGGTTTAATCCCGATCAAGAAGACTAGAACTAAGGAGGATCAACTCGCGTGGTGGGGGTGAGTCAAAAAATGTCCGCAGCTATTCACACGATGTGCAGCGGCACTGCGCATTGTGTGAAAGTTCGATATAAGAGCGACAAAGTGACGATTATAGAACGACAGAGCGACGACTATATAGAGCGACAGAGAGGACTAATGAAGCGCAAGAGTGGGGGAAGTTATCCGTCGCCACTTTTTGCCTCACCCCCACTACCGCTATTGGCACGAGTTGATCCTCCTTAGTTCTAGTCTTCTTGATCCCGATGCATGGTTGAATCTCAGTTGAGAATCTCAATTCTCAATTCAACAACTTTGTAGTACATTATATTACAAATTGAAAATAAAAGGAAATGGAAAAATATCTGCTGAAGTCACAAGGTAAATACACATTTTTTAAACATTTTATTAAAAGTACTACGTGTTTATTCTTGTATACATATTTTTTTATTATTGCATAATATTTTATCGTTTGTTCTTAAGTTCGTGTAGATACTCTTGTTTGTGCAAAATTATGAATCCAATGGAAATTAAATGTTAATACAATTAATATCTCAAATCTCAATGTTGAAATAGACGAACGATTGCTTTTTTAAAAATCAAGACGAAGCGGAGAGTTCTAACCTCACACAGCGAAGAACTTCAATAAAAATCGATGAAAATATCGATATTAACAATGAAGCTTTACCCTCAACCTCGTGTAAATTACCATTTATACTAACAGGGGAATTTTTTAAAGTGACAGACTACAGATTCTAAAATAATTGCACAATGTCAAAATTGTCCTAAAGCAATAAGTGGTACACAAACTTCCACAGGAAATTTTGTTAGTCATTATAATGTGAGTTTTATACTTTTATGTTTTATTATTTAATTTTAATATACATATACCTAGATAGTGAAATCTATAAAAGCAGATTTTGTGTAATGTCTATTGCAGATTCGATCATCAAGCTCTAATGATACAATAACAATATATTATGAACATAGAATTTGTTGACAAATCCTGCTTGATCTGTTGCCAATTTGTTAGCAGTTTGATTGAACAGGATTTGCTATCAGATTCTATGTATTATTTATCATCAGAGTCTGTTGATAGTATCTGCAACAGACATTGCACCTATTGTATTTCTTCATACAAGCTGTTGACAGAGTCTACAGCGAATACTGCAAAAAGTCTGCTTTTCCAAATTTGCACTTTAGCATGTTTTTTTTTTATTTATATAGGATGT
>NW_017256017.1:3676-11178 GCF_001594055.1 Mycetomoellerius zeteki
CTTTCACTGGAAGATTCTGTAAAACATTCTAAGATGGAAATTCTTATACGAAAGTGTTGAGGATAATACTTAATCATTTATAATTTAAAAAGTATTATACCTTCGACATTTTCACATAAGAGTTTCCATCTTAGAATGTTTCACAGAATCTGCCAGTGAAAGGACCTATACTTTTTCTGGAACACCTTGTTTATATTTATTTTAGATTAAAATAATTTTTTTTAATAATATTGTATTTATTTTGCTATTTTGTTTTTTAGAGATTACATCCTCAGTTAATTGAAAAAATCAAATTGAAAAGACTGGAAATGAAAAACAAGTTTAAAATAGATATTAAACAAAGAAATATTGAACCAATAAAGCAAAACAAACGGTCTATTACAGTGAAACAGGTAAATATCTTTAACATATTTAAAAAGAAAACTTTTAAATGTGAATTTTTTTATTTTAGATAGATATATAATTTTTAACTCTATTTCTGTGTGTTAGAATTGCGTTTCAAATAAATTCGATGCACAGTTTGAGGGATTAGATATGTAATATTCACACAGAAATATTTTAGCATTATAGATCCAACTTAACTGTTTAGGTTTAGGACCTTTATCTTAAATTCATTATGTAGCTACATTACGGTCTTATAAGACACATTGTATTGTTTATATTATTTTTATCCTTATAGACCCATAATTTAATATTAACATATATAATTGAAGAAATGCGTCCTTTAAGTACTGTGGAGAAACCATCGTTTAAAAATTTAATTTACGGAAAACAATGAAAGAACAAGGGCAGTAGGAGTCAAGCGCGGGAGACGTTGCGCAAATAACACGACTACATGTTACACGAAACATGTAAGTGCTTTAGTAAAATAAAGAATTTTCACGCTACGATAGTCGTGTTATTTGCGCAACGTCTCCCGCGCTTGACTCCTACTGCCCTTGTTCTTTCATTGTTTTTTGATTTATAAGGAGTCTTAGTTAGGTTAATTTATTATACGTTAATTTACGGACTTATATCTACCAATGAGCCGGATAAGTTTTTACCTGGAAGACGTGCTTTATCGAGTGAGATTAATGATTCTATCACACAGAACAGTGTAAACTAAAAGAGTTATTGGAAAAGCAAACATATATTTGCTTAACCACTGATATTTGGTCATGTCGTAACAAAAGTTACCTCGGTATGACAGTTCATTTTATCTTAAATACACTTGAGAGGCGATCTTATATGTTAGCTTGTAAGAGAATATTGTATAATCACACTTATAAGAATATTGCTTTAGTCATACATAACATAATGAAAGAGTATAATATTGATGTATCTAAAGTTACTCACATAATAACTGACAATGCCACAAATTTGGCAAAACGTTTAGATGTTTTGGCGCGTTACTAAATTTAAAGGGTCTAATCAAAATCAATTTATAGTAGAATCAAAATTGAATGATTCTGACTTCGTAGAAGAATCGGATTCAGACATAGAAGTTAATGAATATAAAAACATTTATCCAAATATTAATGCTACTGAACCTAACGATATTTTTACGGATGACTTGGGAAATGAAATTATATTACCGTCACACTTAACCTGCTGTTCCCATACGTTAAATCTTATTGCCACAACAGATTGCAAAAAGATTTTAGATGATCCAAAGAATGCTTCTTTAAAAAATATATACCGCTCTACTTTCGCGAAATTAAATGCATTTTGGAATATACTAAGTCGTAGTACAGTAGCATCTGATATTTGTTTTAACGAATGTATAAATGTAAATTTCCTGTACCTATCGTTACACGATGGAATTCGCAATATGACGCAATTAAAAAGATTCTTTTGTATAAAGTCAAACTTAACATTTTTTTCGAAAAACTGAAGATTCAAAAGTTGAGATCAAATGAAATCAAATTTTTAGAAAAATTTCATATAATCATGTCTCTTTTGGCAACAAGCCTCGATCTGCTACAAGGGGAAAAAATAACTTTTCTAGGTTTGATAGCACCCACACTTATTATATTAAAAGAAAAGCTTACGAAATTCACACACATTTATCATTTTGTAAACCACTGGTCGTTGGTATGGTATTTGCCCTAGAAAAACGATTTAAGCACATTTATGATTTTAACTTGTTTGAAAGTAAGCAGTTTATTTTGGCTGCTATTTCTTTGCCAAGATTTAAATTAAATTGGGTGCCAGAACCATATATGGAAAAGTGTAAAGAACTATTTTTGCAAGAACTACATACCATATATTCTCAAAGTATAATTACTTTCGAAAATAAATCGTCTTCTAGTAGTGGTGAAGATTTTTTTCGTGATATGGATAAAAAAAAGGGAATTTCTAATTTGACACAGTCGGACGTGAGTAGCAATATAGAAGCATTTTCATATTTGGAATCAAAGTCAAAGGATTTAAGTTCTCTTCATTCTTATCCAAATGTAAAAAACATGTTTTTTTAAGTTTAACACATCTTTGCCATCATCAGCACCAGTGGAGCGTCTTTTTAGTTCTGGACAACAAATTTATGTACCTCGACGAAATCGTTTGTCCGATAATATTATATGTTCGAAAAACTATTGTTTTTACGCAATAAAAATTTATGAATAAATATGTGAACGTCAAACTAGCTCGACTCTGATTGGTTAACCCAGAGTTGTCCAAGGTCAGTGTTTTTTTGCTTGAAATCGAAATGTGTCGTATCGGTATTCACGCCCATTACTCTTCCTACTTCTCACTTCATTGTTGTTTTGACGTAGCGCGCGATGCTCGATCTCATGGACGACACTAGTCCGAAATCGTTAAAAGTTTTTGACCTGTGTCTTTCACTATGTTTAAAAAAATGTTGTTATTAATATTATAAGAGATACTATTATTCATAATACGTTAACTATAAAAATATATAAATAACAGAATATTTTTAAATATAATGAAATACAGATTAAAAATTTTTTTATTTTAAACTAGTGTCCTAACTGAAACTGAGCGTCGCACGCTACGACAAAACAGCAATGAAGTAAGGAGTAGGAACGGTAATAGGTGTGAATACCGACACATTTCAATTTTAAGCAAAAAAACACCGATCTTGAATGGCTCTGGGTTAACCGCAACGATTATGACATGCATGCGACTAATATAGAAGAAAAGAACTGTATAAAATTTTTATGTGATTCTTTATTGTAATTGATTCTTTATTATTTTTTTGAAAATGTTAAAACACATTGTAAGAGATAAAATTGTAAGAGAAATAAATAACGAGTTATTAAATATTAAAATTGTTAAATTTAATATTTTTTAATTTTGAAAAAACTGATTCTTAATTTATAAACGAATAAATAGTCTTAAAAATAAAAAAAATTATCTGAAATTTTTCAGATGAATTGTCAGATAAATTTATCTATATTATCTAGGTTAATTTAAATGTAATCATCTTTATCTTAGCTGAGATAAATTTCCAAATTTTCATCTTATCTTTATCTAGCTAATTTTAAAATCATCTATGCACAACACTGATTATAATATAAAATATAATACTTTAAACTAAGAAGCGCCGCGTATTGTAGTTAACATAAGCGGTCTTTCAATCTTATTAAAATATAATAATTATAATATAAAATATAAACAATGAAAAAAAGGGACAATATAAGAATCAATAATTAAAATCATTTTTTTAATTATTGACTCCTATATTGTCCCTTTTTTTTATTGTTTATATTTTATTCGTTTTAGTTACAGATATTTTCTTAGTGACGCTTCTACTACTGTAAGAAGTTAGTTTAACAACATTACTTTTCTGTTTTAAGGTAAAATGAATTCTTGTTATTACAAACTGTTTTACAAGTTGATTAAAGATATTGTGGCATGATGGAACGTTCGCTGAATAATCTTTTGAGATGGTTTCTATAAAATCAGTAGTTTTTAATTTATTAGACAATAAATTATTTATATTTTTCCGAAATAATAATTCGCACTTATACATTATATTATATATTTCTATGGTTGGAAATATTAATGCGTTTTCTTTATATTCTCTTAAACTGGTAAAAAAACCGAGATTATTGTTAGGATCACTATTGTTAGTCACCAGAGTATTGAAACAATTATCGTAATGCTTAACATTTTTTTTTATTTTAAACAATAAAGCACCTATCAAATGGTATAACGCAGTTTGTGTTATATTGCTTAAATCTATCTCATTTCCAATTAATTTATATATTTGTGCATTCCATAAATCATTATTGTTACTCTCTAAACATTGTTTTGCATTTATTAAGTCTAATTTTTTTATATCCTTGCAATAATCAATAAGATGTTCAGAATCAATAACAGATTAATTGCTATGATTTATGTTAGCTTGAAATTGTGATAAACAAACAAGTCTCAGAGTTTGTTTGAACTCTCGTGCATCTGGTACAGATTTTCTTGCTCGAATTACTGAAAATAGTTTTTCCAGTGCATCTTGAATAAACCTTTCTAATAACAAATATTTGAAATTTTGTTTCTCTAAATATTCAACTTGCACATCTAAAACAGTCTGCGTACAAAGTAATATTCCACATTGAAATGGTTTCCATGTTCCACCTTGTACTGTGATTCCTGTAACAATCTCAATAAAATCTCTCAGAAAAGTGATAGTGTCTTTGTACGCATTTTCATTACAATGAGATAGTGCAAGCTTCTGATAACGACTAGTCATGATTTGGAACCATTTATGTACAGTTTTAAGGAACCAGGTAGTGGTTTTATGCATACTAGCAATATTTTTATTCTCTATATGATACAATATAGCTGCAGCAACATTGTTATTTAATAATCCTACACTCAAGGCTACATTCATTTTATCAAAATGAGATGGATTTATGACATTTTCTTTATGATGTGGACTGCACAACTGCAACGTATCTTTTTGATCTAATTTATATGTTTCGCGAATAGGAATAGGTATAATAGAAACTTCTTCGAAGGTAAGTCATATTTTTCAACTGTTGTTTTGTCCAAATAAAATATTTTGCCTGATGTCATTGACGATGCAATATTTTTGAAAATATGAACAGAATCTGGCATAATATATAATTTATCTTGATCATTACACAGATGTGCAATATAATTAATGATCTTGCTATTTTTACTAGCTGTAATATTCATTATCTTCCACTAACTCCTATTCTGTGGCCCCATGTCAGAAATTATTACTTTAATTATTAATCCTATATTATATGCCTTTTGTATAATTATTATTATTTTATTATATATTTCATGTGGGCAGAATGAATTTACTGTTAATTCGTAGGCAACAGTCTGCTTTCATTTAGTGGAAATGCCGCACAGCATGAAAACAAGCCCATGCGTAGCATATTCTTTACTACTATCAAATCCATCCGACAAATTCATTGTAGGTCGACCAATAATTGAAGTAGTCGAATTATCATACTGTAAACCAGGTTTTATAGCCATTTCATCTATCAAAAGTCCTGCATATTTTTCTTCAGGTTTGAACGTTTCTACCTGAAGTTAAATTACAAAACAAATTCTAATCAAGTAATTTAAATTAAAGGTATATGCCAAAAGTAAACATGTGTAAAATCATTGATATATGTTTACATTTACACGCATTACTGAAATTATGATAATTTAATAGAAAGTTACAAATTAGCACTAACTTTAATCTTTAATATAGTGAAGACCTTTTCCAAAATACCAGGTTTAAATTTTAAATGTTGAATACGCTCCTGCAAGAGGTACGAATACTTGGATAAGGCAAATTCTGTCGACGAATTTCCTCATATCCTTTTTGTCCACAGGCCACAAAGTTTCAATGCTTTATTAATTGTACGTGCCGACCACGATATTCCTTTGTACAATGAACGTGCGATACACTTTCTTTGATCTATGTTAAAAACTTTATCAAAATTTGCTTGTCTTTTTCGCAATTTTGCTTTTAATTGATTGCATAGCCGTTTAGTCGTCTTCAAATTTAATTTTAAAGATTATATATATTTTGTATTATACATTTTATACTGTGATTATTATGTGCGTTTATTATGTTTGTTGTTGTATTGGCCTCACATTCACCTACAAATATTTGTTTTAATTCAATTCAAATTATATAATAGTAATAGATATGCTTTTATTGTGCAAAACTTACGAAATTCTATAACCTCGACATCACTGGAAAATTCCGAATTCCTAGAATTATTTTCCTCTTTATCTTTATCTTTATCTTCTGCTGTGTTTCTGTAACAAATTAGGTTTTGAAAATGGATGAAGCAGCTTTCTTCCATCTTTACGGTTATTTTCAAATTGATTATTGTCGAAATATGGACCTGTAAAATTAATGTAATAATTATTATGTAATACATAATAATATTTAAATTATATGATAATAACTCATTAATAATACCTCACAAATTACAGCTCTTTCCGGCAATGTTTCTTTGCCAATTAATTGAAGCCATTCTTTACGTCTATCCCCTGTTGGCACGCGAAATAAACGGAAGCCTTTTTCACTGCGGTTTTTGCAATTTTCAATACAGCAACCGGGCATTTTCGACGTTTTCTAATCAGTTCATTTACACAAAGTCACAAACGCATATAGTTATAACAGAATTAGGATTGCACTTAATGTGTAGGAAGTTACATTAAATGCACTATCTGAACTATTCAACGCCATTTTGTCTCCAAAGATACGTCACTTTCAATTTTCCCATCGCGGTACTTTGTTATCTAGTAACTTTACCACGACCGCTCACTGAGCGCTCAGTGAGCGATTGTAGTACTGAATGCACTCATTGAAGCAACCAATCAACGCTATTCAGCGTTATTCGGAATAGCGCTGATTGGTTGTTTCAATGACACATTCTCTATATATATTCCGCAGTCTTTTTCCGCATCGTGTGATTTCATCCTTATGGCTCCTGCACACTGAACGCGGAAACGCTTGCCGCGTGGTAAAGGCCATCACAAGTATAAAAATTTTAGTCGGAATCGTAAAGTCGCAAGCAAATCAACCAATCACAATCAAAATTAAGATCTCGCGTTTTTAAATGATCAACTGATTGGCCGATTTGTTTATGGCCTTATGATTACGACTAAAATTTTTGTACGTATGATGACCTTAAGCTTTTCCGCGTCCAAGGCCTCTAAGGAGCCTACAGACCAGAGCGGCGTAGCGGTGAGCGGCGAGCGGTAGCCCAATAAAAGCCATGCTTCACTAATGATGTCACGCAAAAGCGTGGCTCTCATTGGGCTACCGCTCGTCGCTCACCGCTGCGCCGCTCTGGGCCCCTATTCTTGAAAAGTATCGCGTACGAAAAACTAGGGAAATACTATAGTATGCGTTACATATACTATAGCATTTCTCTAGTTTTTCGTATGCGATATTTTTCAAGAATAGGAGCCCAGTGTGCAGGAGCCATTAGGACTCTATTGCCCGTATTCATAGTAAGGCCTTATATTTAAGGCTTCCTTAAATTTATCTTCAGATACTCTACGAATTATTTCATTGGCTA
>NW_017256017.1:11581-32735 GCF_001594055.1 Mycetomoellerius zeteki
AACGCAGCCATTGTCTGCTGAGATAGGACCATTCTTCTAGATCTAAAAGTATGATCCAATTAGCGCGAAGGAAACTTCCAACAGTTGCAAAACAAACTTTCTGCTGAACGCAGCCATTGTAGATCCGGGGTTAAGGCTTCCTTAAATTTATCTTCAGATGCTCTACGAATTATTTCATTGGCTACTGAGCATCTAAAGATAAATTTAAGGAAGCCTTAACCCCGGATCTACAATGGCTGCGTTCAGCAGACTCAACAGTTTTGCAACCGGTTTATGATTGTCTGCTGAGATAGGACCATTCTTCTAGATCTAAAAGTATGATCCAATTAGCGCGAAGGAAACTTCCAACAGTTGCAAAATAAACGTTCTGCTGAACGCAGCCATTGGCTGCGGTCAGCAGACTCAACAGGTTTGCAACCGTTTTATGATTGGCTGCGTTCAGCAGACTCAACAGTTTTGCAACCGGTTTATGATTGTCTGCTGAGATAGGACCATTCTTCTAGATCTAAAAGTATGATCCAATTAGCGCGAAGGAAACTTCCAACAGTTGCAAAATAAACGTTCTGCTGAACGCAGCCATTGGCTGCGGTCAGCAGACTCAACAGGTTTGCAACCGTTTTATGATTGGCTGCGTTCAGCAGACTCAACAGTTTTGCAACCGGTTTATGATTGTCTGCTGAGATAGGACCATTCTTCTAGATCTAAAAGTATGATCCAATTAGCGCGAAGGAAACTTCCAACAGTTGCAAAACAAACGTTCTGCTGAACGCAACCATTCATATTGAAGAATTTTACAACAGTTGCAAAGCAGCTTTCTTTGCTGAACGCAGCTTATGAATACGGGCATATCCGTATCAAGTTCTTGATGTAAATTAGGCTAGAATTTTGTATTCTCCAGGGTTCTCTTTCTCTAGTCCATGGTGTCTATGGTCTATCGTTTGCACGAGTTGATGCAAGTCGTTACAAATCGATGCGAAATAGATAATAGTGATCATTATTTGTGTAAAAGTGGGATTGTGTTACATCTAAATAAGAATAGAAATATATCTTGCGGAGATATATCGTATCTCAAGAAGGATAATGTGCAACATGCATGCGACTTTTTTTCGTCAGCAAACGGTTGTACAATTGGGTGCCATATTGTGTTTCAACATTTGGGTTTTGGTTCTCTACGGATCTCAATAAGACAGAAAGAAGGAAAGAGAGAGTGGGAGAGAGAGAGTGAGAGCAGCAGCGTGTCATTACTTTGATCTCCTTGAAGGCGCGACCCGCGACCCGCGACCCGTAGGGGCTCTGTACAGCCTTTATCTTACTATTTTTACATCATGGGCGAATCTGACCGTGAAGAGACGGCACACTGGCGGTAACGATACTGAATGGTACTCAGTGTTGGGTGAATAATAGTGTCTCGCGTTTTGTGTCGCTCTGTGTATACGACGTGCGGATCGCAAACGAGAATAGCGGATCCCGCAATTTGTTAGCAGTGACGACAGTCAACTGGAGAGAAAGGAGAACCGATCTGTGCGAGCTGGTGTTTCTTCGTGAGCCCCGTCCGTGTTGCACTCGCCATGACGTTGCTGTGAAATCCGTATCTTAATAATATCAATCCCGATGTTGGCCATAGGATTGTGCCAATGTAACTTTCGTACTTTTAACGTGGTGGAGAGAACCCGGGGCGGCGGCGGCAAAAAAAAAGGCAACTCGTGGATACCGAAGAAAGCTTCAAACGCGTTTGAAGCTTTCGAGGTCGTATTCATGGAACTATGAACCTGGACTCGTTGTCTTTTACTTTGTCACAAATCAGTTATTTGGTTGCGAATTTGAGTAAAAAAAATTTCGAGGACATCTGTCAAGAGATATCGAATGTGAGTAACAAATTGATCCTAGAAAAGAAGTTGGACAGAACCTTTCTCACCTTTGTCTTTCCTCCCCCCTCCTTCTACTTCTAAATTCTAATATTGGTCATAATTCTCACAAAGGTACGTTGGTGTGCCTTTGACCTCCTTCAGTCAGTAAATAGCACGAACATGGTTATATATTCACATGGAGTAACGTGCAAGTTATATAAGCGAGCATGTGAAATTACGTGTTATTGTTCATATCATTTTGAATGCTTGACCAATATCTGTCCAGTTATCTCATATCCTTTCAAATTGCGACATCATCTTTTTTTGTGTATATATTTACCGTTTACCTTTACTTTAGTTCTCTCTTAACTTCATAAGTAGGTTTTTCTATTCTTCCATTCTGATATTACCATTATGATACATATATTCTGTCCTATGTTACCTTCTTTATTATCATTTATCAAGATTTTTTTCCAAACTTTTAATCAGTTTATTATAACTTTTAACAGTTTATTATAAAATACAAGTTAAATGTTAGATCAGTAGGTATCAAATGAATAAGTTACAAATGTATATCGATGCATTATGGATGTTTTCTACTTAACGCTTGTAACATTTATTTTATCCTTGTTTAACAAATGTTAAACATTTGTTAAACAAGGACAAATGCTCGCGAGTGTTGTGAGCGCCAAATGGGATACACATCCTTTGTATCAAAGTCGTCAAAGGTCAAACCGCTATGAACTAATCCTCATGTCTCCACAGTTGGTGCAGTGGGGTGGTCTAGAGGCAGATCGACATTTGTTCCGCTGTCTGACATCGTGCGTTGACTTTTCCAAGGGTGAGCTGTCAGATTCGAGTGCGAAAGATTATTTCCAAACAAAGTTACTAAAACAGGAGTGCAATAGTTTGTTGAGCAAACCTTCATTTATATCTACTTTGTGCTTTGCTATAGATAATCCTTTACATCATCAAAAGGTACATTATGAAACATTATTACCATTGCTGTATAATTGGATCTTAATTATATTTACTTAAGATGATCTATATATTTTTCAGTCATTGAATTTCTCTCCAAAATTTTTTACTAATTTGAAGAAAACACTTGGCTTGACTTTGGTACAAGAGGTCACGTTTGCGATTGCATTGCAGCATTCAGAAAACGCTGAAATTCGTGCTTTAGCCTTAGAACATACTCAAAAGCAGCTGCCCGAGTTGATAAAGAATTACATAAATTCTGAGATTAGTAACAAGCATCAGGAAGGTGGTTTGCACGACTCTTTGCCTCAGGTCCTTCATCTGATACTCAGCCAAGCTTTTCATACTGCCAATCCATACAATTTACCTGTGGAAACAAAAGAAAAATTTCTTAAACATTTACGACGTGACTTTCCTCGTGAACTAGTACCAGTGGTGCTAGCACCATTCTTGTATCCAGCAGACGAGGAAACTCTGCAATTCAAAATCGAATTAAACATGGCTGTCACTCAAATGGTAAAACATTATTTATTGTCAATAATTGATAGATTGCAATACATTTATATATTTTTCCATTTTAGGATAGCAACACTCTTGTAGAGTTGATTATGGAATTAGGATACAGCTTTACTAGTAATATAGAAGAATGTCGATCGGCATTAACAGGTTTAGGTGCCAGGGAGATATCCCCAGCATGTGTTGCTCGTGTATTGTCACAAATGGCACGTAGCTGTAGCAGCCTGGATGATGCTGGAAGCCTACAAACATTTTGGGGCAATTCAACTACCTCGCAAGACTCCAATAAGGAGAAATCATCGGACAGTACTATTCCCACAACATGGAACGTTGAAGTATTCGTCCTAACATTGAAAGAGATAGTAAGTTTATGTCACATCTAGGATATGTATGTATAAGATTTATCTTTTTTAATTCTATACTCTAATTTTAATTCTGTATTTTTATGTTCTGTACTGATATTTTTTTATGTTCTAAACTAGGCCTGTTCTTTTTAGCTTTAACTTTTGAATCAGTTCATCTTTCTTTCTCTTCTTTCCTCCTGGAGAGGAAAGGAAGAAAGATGAACTGGTGCAAAAGTTCAGCTAAAAAGAACATGCCTGATAATTCAAATTATACATAATGCAGTTTCCATTAGTATTATCTTTTTACATTCCAGCAATCTACATTGTCTTGGAACGAAGTCATCGTGAAATTAGATCATGCAGAATTCCTTATTAAGGACAGACAAGGTTTAAACTTATTGATCACGGGTCTCAAGTTGGGCTTACAACATCAGGGATATCCACCCGATATGTTTCCTGTTGAGCTTTTGTATCGGCACTGGGAAAATATAGAAGGCCAATTTTCTTTAATTCAACAAATTCTCAAGTGCCCAGACATATTTTGTTTCGCTGATTATCCGTATCATTCGGTAACAGTCGATGTATTGAAAGCAGCTCCTGAAAGCGATAGTAAGGAAGGACAAACTTGGCGATCATTGAACATAGTCGAGTTGCTTTTACATATGGCTGAAAGAGGCTTGTACAATTCTGTACAAGAAATCTTCAAATGGCCACTCCAACATTGCCCAGATGTGCTCATCTTAGCATTACTACAGATAAATCCACCTTTCACATTACTGAGGCAGGAAATGTTTACCACGCTGTTGCCAATCTTTCTTGGCAATCATCCAAATTCTGCTGTGATACTGCATCATGCATGGCATGCTAATAATCCCAAAATAAAAACACTTATAATGCATGCTATGGCAGATTGGTATACGCGTGGTGATCACGATCAAACGAGATTATCGCGCATCTTGGATGTTGCACAGGATTTAAAAGCACTATCTGCTTTACTTAATTCACAATCTTTTCCATTTGTCATTGATCTTGCTTGTTTGGCATCTCGGCGAGAGTATCTGAAACTGGAAAAATGGTTAACAGACAAGATTAGGGATCATGGAGAAGTTTTTGTTGCTGCATGTGTCAAATTTCTACAACGACGATGTCCCCAAGTCATGGGCCCTGGTATCAAAGAAGATCCTACAGTCCCCAAGGCAAGCCAACTGCCACAGGAAACACTCACTACAATTTTGGCTTGCTTGCAAGTTTGCGCCGGGTATAGTTTCTTTGATGAATATATATAATTCATTATTTATATAAATACTTAATTATATAATAGTAATTACATCTGGATTTTTGTTTTTATATTGTAGAAGTGTCTCCCAAGAACTTTCGGAGTTAATAATGACAATGGTGCAAAATTGTAGTCTAATGCTAAGTAAGAGCACCATGAACAGACCGCCACCACCGGGAGTTCTGAGGCATCGAGGATTAGAACCGTTTAATCCGGCAACTTTGGGAAGCCAAGTATTTTGATTTTTTTTTCGTATATTCTTTTGTTTATGTATATTAAACTATTTCTTGTCTATAGCCTTTCCTTTTCTTGTTTTTTCCCTTTCTTTTCTTGCTAGATTAAATAAATTTTTTGCCTATTAAAAATTCTATTTAAGATTATATGTGTATGTGACTATATTATTTTCCACAGCTATTTTCCTCAAAGCAAGTGGATCCTCTTGGAAATCTTAGTTCAAGTCTTGCTTCCATGGGTCTGGGCACGGGCCTTGGACCACCAAGTAGCTCTGCATTCAATTTGCCTGGCGCGCTAGGTCCTCTGGTTTCGGCGCCCGGATCTCCTTCACGACTCATGGGACCTTCTCCCAGTCCATTTCCTATGTTGCCGTTGTCTTCGCAATTGCACTCAGGTCCGGTTGGTACTCAGGGACCATCTGTGCTTCCCGGTGGTACAATAGGTGGATTGGGACGTCTCGGACCACCAGCCGGTATTGAGAAAGCAAGAATGCCGGAAACCTCCAATTTGTTTCCAGATATGGGACAAAATGTATCCAAAGAGGTCGAAGACGAAGCCAATAGTTATTTTCAACGTATTTACAATCATCCTCCACATCCGACTCTATCGATCGACGAAGTGCTTGATATGTTGAAAAAATTCCAAGACTCTGGTATTAGACGGGAGAGAGAAGTGTTTAACTGTATGCTGCGAAATTTATTCGAAGAATACAGATTTTTCCCACAGTACCCTGAAAAGGAATTGCAAATAACAGCACAATTGTTCGGTGGGATTATCGAAAGGGGTCTTGTCAACAGTTACATGACACTTGGATTAGCTCTACGATTCGTTCTTGATGCGCTTAAAAAACCTGAAGGTAGCAAGATGTATTATTTTGGCATAACTGCTTTGGATCGATTTAAGAGTCGTTTAAAGGAATATCAAACATACTGCGAACACGTTCGAACAATTTCGCATTTCACCGAATTTCCGCCTCACTTAGTGGAATATATTGAATACGGATTACAAGGACAAGAACCACCATCGAGGCCACAAGGTCCAAAAACTTTAGCAGCAATGTTGGCTCCAGTAACAACTCCGTACAAAACTATGACTACAACTACCATCACAACTAGCACTACACAAGCAAAACCATCTACAACTCCGACTACGTCTCTTTCAGCTAGAGTAAGTTTAATAATAAAAGTTTTCGAGATCTCTTTAGCTTCAGAATTTCATTTCATACGTACGTAACACACATATTTATTTTCGCAGCCCTCTATGCCCTCGGTCGCCAATGCAACTAATATCGATACGTTACTTGTGGCAACAGACAAGGAGGAAAAAATTACAACACCACCGGAAGCTTTGCAAGATAAAACTGCTTTCATCTTCAATAATCTCAGTCAATTGAACTTACAACAGAAATGTGACGAGATCCGTGAGATTGTCACGGAAGAATACTGGCCGTGGATGGCACAGTATTTAGTGATGAAACGTGCCAGTATAGAATTAAACTTTCATGCTCTATACTCGAATTTTTTGGATTGCATAAAATTACCTGAAGTGAATAAAATGGTAACAAGAGAAACATTCCGAAATATCAAGGTGGTTAAAATGAATTTTATGAATGCTTTATCAGATAATACTCTGATATTATAGATTTTATATAAATTTTATTTTATCTTAGGTTCTCTTACGAAGCGATAAGGGAATAGCAAATTTCTCTGACCGATCTCTATTGAAAAATTTAGGACACTGGCTCGGAATGTTGACACTTGGCAGAAACAAGCCTATTTTACAGGTACATCATTATGGCAAATATTTCTAGTACACCACTATTATGGATAATGTATGACTTATCATTTTAATTACTTTACAGATAGACATAGATTTAAAAAGCTTACTCGTTGAAGCATATCACAAAGGGCAACAAGAGCTTCTTTATGTAGTGCCTTTTGTTGCAAAAGTACTTGAGAGTTGTGCAAAAAGTCGTGTATTTCGGCCACCCAATCCATGGACCATGGCAATTATGAACGTTTTAGCCGAACTACATCAAGAGCCTGATTTAAAATTGAATTTAAAATTTGAAATAGAGGTACTTTGCAAGAATCTCAGCATTGATGTTGGGGTAAGCATATATTTGTACTATGTTTGTTCTATTTTAATGTGTAACATAATTTGTTATGTTATTTATTAAAATTGAATTCTGGCTTTTGCATAGGAACTAAAACCGGTCATTTACTTGAAAGATCCCGAAAAATTACGCAATTTGGATTATCAATTGTCACATCCAAACAAAAAATCAGAGACGACTAGTAATCAACAGCAATCTCAGGGGCCTATGGAAGAGTTGGTTGGATCGACAACGAGCGGTACTATCAATCCTCAAACTGCGCCACCTGCAGATACAACACCCTCATTGCCAGCTGGCCAACCCGAGCCACGATTTAATTACATGGATATATCTGTAACGGGCATTGCTAATATATCTCAACACATTACCATCAACAACCAAGTATGAAAAAATTTATATTTTTCTCATTTTTATCAAAGAGATATTAAGAAGAATGAAATATATACATATTAGATAGGTATATCAGAACATATATTTCATGGATGTATATAAAATGATTTTCAGATACCTCTATTCCAAACACATCCTCATTTGAAACAATTTATTCGCCCTGCTGTTGAAAGAGCAATTCAGGAATGGATCCATCCCGTCGTGGATAGGTCCATTAAAATTGCTCTTACAACCAGCGAGCAAATTGTGAGAAAAGATTTTGCATTGGATCCAGAAGAATTGCGAATGCGTACAGCAGCACGTCACATGGCGCGCAATTTAACCGCTGGCATGGCTATGATCACATGTCGTGATCAGGTAAGCCTATAGGTACTTTTCATTTAGCAATACATGTTCTATCTTGGTATATCATGAGTTGTAAAGACTAAACAGGTAGTTATGTCATTAAATGGAAAACACTATATGAAAGATATCGTTACAAAATTATAAAAATCTGTAGAAAAGAAGTTCACAAAAATTTTGGACGTGAAAACAAATTACTTTATTCAAACTATCATATATAATAAATATATTCTCTATGTTTGAAAATCATAGGTGAGCTTAAAATACTTTTGAAGAATTAATAATAAATATTTAAATATATTCTAAATATTTATTTAGGCATTTTAACAAAAAAAAAAAAAATAAATAATTCTGTCTCAAAAAATTTTTCATATCACCATTAAGTACAGAGATAATTACACATTAACATTTAAATTAAAAAGTTACAATGTTCAGTCGATTATTAATTTCTTATCTGTTTGCATATAGATCCTGGCATCGATTAGTACGAATCTGAAACAAGCGTTTCTCACAGCGTTGATTGGTACGACTCCGCAGCAGAAAGAACTCGTCGAACTTGCGGCAAATCAAGTCGCTACTGAAAACATGGAACTTGCATGTGCGTTTGTACAAAAGACAGCTATTGAGAAAGCAGTACCCGAAATGGACAAACGACTATTAAACGAAGTTGAGTTGCGAAAACTCGCTCGACAAGAAGGGAGAAGATACTGTGATCCTATTGCTAAGTATCAAGCCGAGAGGATGCCAGAGCAGATAAGGCTGAAAGTCGGTGGTGTAACGCCTCAACAAATGGCTGTATATGAAGAATTTGCTAGAAATATTCCAGGATTTCTTCCGCTTTCCGAACGAGATACGCAAACACTTTTTATACCGAAACCTATTTCTGTAAGGATTTATTTTATATACCTGAATTGTATTATAACATACCTGAATATTTTGCAATAAGATTCGTGATATAATATGTCGTTTAATTTCATTTCTTCATTATGTTTTAAAGGAGGCTCCTCTCACTGCATTTACGCCCAACTCTGCGATGGCAGTCGCTACAGCACAAGTAGCAGCCTATGCAACTGTAGCAGTTAGCAATGATGAAGTAGGTGCAATGCTGGAAAAACTTGCGACGGAAGTTGAAGTCTTAGCGGCTGCAATGGCACCTGCGGTACCTCCACAGCAGCATGCTATTCTTCACAGTCTTTTAGAATCGATCATACTTACAAGAAGATCAAGAGATGCCAATGCAGCTATGGCGTTATTAAAGAAGGTGAGTGAAAACATGCGAGTAAATGTGATATTCATAATCAAATAAATCGTAAGATTGTAGCATAAAACAAAACTGACCGATAATTTATTACAGGCTGTTGAAGGTTTGTTAGACGGACCCATCTTTAACAGTGGCGTCATCGACTCTGATAATCTAATACAACGTTACAGAGAACTACACTTACGGATCTTGAAGTGTCTTCAAGATCCACGCGCGTACGGTATGCAATGGACCAACAAGCATGTGACTCGTTGTCTAATCGAATGCCGGGAAGACTACCGATATAATTTTGAAGCTGTAGACTACCTCATAAGGTACATTATCGATAATCATATCCTTCAAGAGATGTCTGGAAGATACTTAATTATGGACGGTATTTCTCGTAGATCTCACTTGATTAGTCTTCCGCAATACGACATAGCTGTAGCGCAAGCTGTAGAGGCGGGAAATGCTTTGGCAACAGTATTCGCTATGCAGTTGGTTCAACTTTATTTGATTGATGAGAGGCAGGCAACTCATGTTACCGAAACTGACTTATTCCATACACTTGAGATATTGGCTCGAATGTCACATCACCGAACACCACCAGAAGGGTATTATTATTATTATTATAAATATTAAATATTAACTTTCGAAAATGTTTGACAAATGACATAATCCTTTCAGACCACTTTGAATTTTTCTTTACGTTTACTTTGTACAGTATCACGTTTTGCTTTTGTTCTTTTTTTCTCATTTTTTTCAGAGATTTTTTTTTATGAATTTATTACATATTTGTACAGATTTAGTTTCATTTTTTTATTAGAACGTTACAAAGTGCATGCCACCGCACCTGTTATTCATTCTCTAACACTATGTATATATGGAAAATAAAACGCAATATAAAATAGAAATTAAAATTCCTGACTACTCACCATGCATCTTTATATTGATGATGTCAGAAGAAAAAATACATGACCAAAATTCTTGCAAAATATATTGGAACAAACATTTTTCAATAAAATAATATTTGCATTTGATAGAGTATAGGTATAAAATGAAAACTCAAAATTTTCTTTTTATTTCGGATAAAATAAAATATTTATCTCAATCCGACAGCTGTCATATAGTTTGTTTCGTTTTCTGATACATATTAGGCATGTTTCAATTTTAAATATATGGTTATTTATTGATTACTGAAATTCTTAGTATATTTCTTGACAATTGTCAAAATACATGATTTTCGTGCTGACAATTACCCTCACAGTACAAAATAAAAACAAAGTAGTTAGTAAATCTCTTAATGCTTTTTTGAAAATGGATATAACATATTTATCCTATTAAGGGCCACTGTCATTTGCTTCAAACAAAATGACAAATGCGATTGGTCAATTCTGATGGACTAACTGGCCAGTTAAGTTAACTGAGCTTGGTGACAATGGCCCTAAGTTATAATCATATTGTACTTGTATTTATTCAAGTATGTACAAATATTTCATATCACATTTCAGAATTTCACTCTATAGATTAACAAGTCTAGTAGAGTCACTGCGTGCCAATCACGATACGAATGCCGTATTAGTAGATAGAGCTCCAGCAGGACCTACGGCACACATTCATTCTGGAATCCTGCAGGTGAGAGTAAGTAGATTGTCCAGATTATTCAATTTAAGTAGATCATTTTAGCGATATTTCGTATTACGTTGACGACTATCGATTATATATCGAGGTCACAATTTTATTAAAAAATTTGCGTGTAACAATAAAATAGACGAAATACGTCTCTCGGTATTATCGCAAGTCGTAAATGATTAACATGTGGCATGTATTCACATTTTACAGGCTCGGGATTTTGACGATCCACCCGGACTGATGGATAAGACAGAATATCTATTACGTGAATGGGTGCAAATGCATCATAATCCGCAATACGCGCGAGATCCCACGAAAGCGTTTAGCATATTTGTTCATCAAATGAACATTCATGGCATCCTGAAAACTGACGATCTCATCACGAGATTCTTCAAGTTGAGCACACAAATGTGCGTCGACCTTTGCTATCGAACTCTATCAGAAACTGGCTTAGCTCCCTCGATAATACGTGCGAAGTGCTTCCATTCATTGGATGCGTTTGTACGTCTCGTAGCACTCCTAGTGAAGCATTCGGGCGATGCTACCAATACCCACACCAAAATTAATCTTTTGAATAAGGTGCTGGGTATCGTAGCTGGTGTGCTGTTACAGGATCACGAAATACGTGGCGCCGATTTCCAACAATTGCCGTACCATAGAATCTTTATCATGCTGTTCTTGGAATTATGCGCGCCCGAGCCGGTACTGGAGGCCGTGAATTTTCAAGTTCTAACTGCCTTCTGTCATACTCTGCACATTTTGCGACCAGCAAAAGCGTCAGGCTTTTGTTACGCCTGGTTGGAATTGGTTTCGCACCGAGTCTTCATCGGTCGCATGCTGGCTATTACACCCGGACAAAAATGTTGGGGAATGTATGCGCAACTTCTTATCGATCTATTCAAGTACCTCGCACCTTATCTTCGAAACGCGGAGCTAGCGAAGCCTGTGACGAGTCTGTACAAAGGGACCTTGCGTGTGTTGCTCGTACTGCTCCATGACTTTCCGGAGTTCCTTTGCGATTATCATTATGGATTTTGCGATGTGATACCACCGAATTGCATACAAATGAGAAATCTGATCTTGAGTGCGTTTCCGAGAAATATGCGCCTACCCGATCCGTTCACGCCGAATCTGAAGGTTGATATGCTGCAGGAGATAGCACAGCCTCCGCGTGTTCTCACCAACTTCGCGTCAACAATACAGCCGTTGACTTTTAAGAAAGAACTCGATTCTTATCTGAAGGCTCGTGCGCCGGTCACCTTTCTATCCGAACTTCGTAGCAATTTGCAAGTGTCGCAAGAAGCCGGTGTGCGTTATAATATTCAGCTGATGAATGCTTTAGTGCTCTACGTAGGCACACAGGCTATACTATTTATTCGCAGCAAAGGCCACGCCCCTAACATGTCTACTATCGCACATTCCGCACACATGGATATCTTCCAGAATTTGGCCGTAGATCTGGATACCGAAGGCCGATATTTGTTCCTAAACGCCATAGCGAATCAGTTACGATATCCTAACAGTCACACGCATTACTTCAGTTGTACTATTCTCTACTTATTTGCGGAAGCGAATACGGAAGCGATACAGGAACAAATCACGAGGGTTCTTCTGGAAAGACTGATTGTAAACAGACCACATCCATGGGGACTTCTCATCACTTTCATCGAACTGATCAAGAATCCGACATATAAATTTTGGTCACACGAGTTTGTACATTGCGCGCCGGAGATTGAGAAGTAAGTTTTATTTTCTAATTTTTTAGGAATTGAATGCCGAAATAATTTCAATCTCTCTCTCTCTAAAAAAATTATTTTTAAATTGTTGAAATTATATCCGGCATTGAATGACAAACACCATTACTGATATATGTAATATCGATATAGTATCGAAGCGTTTCTACAGATTATATCGGTATCATATCGACATTCGTAATATAGTAGGTGAAATTGAAACTTAAATTAAGACTTTAATTTTGATGCAGATTTTAATTTCTAGATTTTGTCGTATATGATAAAAAGTGAACAAAATTTATAGCCGTTAAATGCATTTGAATCTTAACACGATAAAATATTAATAAAAGAAATAAAATTCAGAATATTGGTTGCATTTAGCATTGAATGTAAGGCGTAAACTTGAACCCACACATTTTTAGCATATAATCAATTCATTCTTTTTTTAAAAAATTGGACATTTCTTATTGTTTCAGATTGTTCGAATCCGTAGCTAGGTCATGTATGGTACAGAAGCAGGTACCCACAACGGAAACGGAGATTCCAGAGTGATAAGAGTGTTTTAATTCTTGCTGTGTGTATAGTAAAATGAAAGTTAACGACTAAATATTGCGTGTAAAAAGTTGTAGGGATAAATGTACTATCGCGTTTAAAGTTTTGAGATGGGTAGATGCTAAGTAATCATAAATAAGTGTGTATCGATTTATATAATGTATAAGTGTGAGATAATTATTGCGTTAATATTTTAATAAGAAGGAACGTCGATTAAAAGGGGAGCAAAACCTCATACACCTCACTGAACGGTCTTTTGGACAACGTATTTCACATAGTGTATGTGTGTGTGTGTGTGTGTGTGTGTGTGTGTGTGTGTGTGTGCGCGCGTGCGTGCGTGCGTGTGTGTGCGTGCGCGCGTGTGTGTGCGTGCGCGCGTGTGTGTGCGTGCGCGCGTGTGTGTGTGTATATATACACAAACGACATTGTACACATATAACACAAATGTCAGTATATAGATAATAAAGTGTATCGTGGTGGAACAATTCATAAAAATAACAAATGGTGTTCAACAAATGCAATTGACGAATATTTCTCGCGTACGATATTGCAAATTTGTATTCCTGCAGAAAGGTATATAAGCATGAAATATGTTAAATTGTACAAGAGACAGATATTTGTAGAGAGAGGTATATGCTTTAGGAACTATTATTAAGTATATGACACGGTTCAAAATCTGTGACATAGTGTAGGACATTAACAAAAAATATATTATATATATGTACACGCACACATACAGGGTATATTTCAAATGTAATATCTCGGAAAATATGAAAGGGAAAAGATTTCAAATGAAAGTTGCATGGTCTGAAGGAACGCAAATATTAGTAAAATTAATTTTCGAAAGTCAATTTTTCGAGGTTATATGGAGGTTAACGCTATTTTTTTAAAGTGAAATTGTATGATTTTTTTTATATAATATTCCTCTGATTATTTTATGTATAAAAAGATAAAGCTATCGAAAAATCAATAATGTATGAGATATTCTATGAAAGTACCCTATATTTCTATGGAATCCTCAAAAGTATCAAGCAACTATGTGTTTTCTTTACATCAATTGATTCATCTCATTCTGTTCATAAAATTATCAGGTATTTCTTCTTCTCTTCCTTTTACGTTAAGCCTCTGGCCCGTGTTACAACTTTCTCATATGCTTGTAGTGCGCACACTGATTATTCAATTGCCACAAGCATATCAGATACGATTATAAAAAATTAATAGTTTGAGATATTTAATATTTCCTGTTAATTTCGTGCTAATATAATGTATAAAATATCTCGTAAATTATTGATTTTTTAATAGCTTTATCTTAATACTTTTATATTCGGAATAATTAGAAAAATTATATTATGTAAAAAAATCGTGCAATTTCATTTTTCAAAAATGGCGGTAATCTCCATATGACCTTGAGTATTTGATTTTATTCGAAAATTAAATTTTACCAATATTTATATCCCTTCAGATCATATAACTTTCATTTGAATTTTTCAGATCTTTCATATTTTCCAAAATATTAGACTTTAAGTTTCTGAAACATCCTGTATGTATGTGTGTGTGTATAATATATATGTATTATATATATATACATGGATTTTTTTAAGAGAGTTATTACATAATAATATGAGATATAACAGGTCCAATGTAATTTATTTATGATTATTTGGCCTGGAGAATTTCTACTACAACTTTTAGATTTTTCGATGTAGCAGTTTTTGAGTGATACTTATTAAACGATTTATTCAATCTTTTGCTATATACATTGTACATACATTGTTTGACTTGAAATATTTCTAAATGGGAGATTATAAAGATTGTTGGTCGCGCGTAGCATGATAAGCGTCTCTCTCTTTATCGGGGAATTTGGTCGGTAAATTCGGACTGTGTAAGTGACATTTTGCAGGGTACATGATACCCGCGACATTCACTTCGTAATCGCCCGATAATATGTACTCGTTTGTTACTTCTTGCGGCTGACCTTTCAAATCGAAATTTTGTACAAATCCAAGACACACCTGTGAACGTGAGTCAACGAGTTATTTCGAAGAGAAAAAAATATTCTCGGCCAAAATGAAAAATTTTGGCAGATGTGCAAATTATGTCATATTAAAGGGCTACTTAAACAGAATCGAGTGATATATTGCTTAGATAAAATAAAAAAAATGTTAAATAAGATATCAAAATGTTCTGCGAATTAAGCAACAACTGTATTATCATGTAAACACGATAATTTGATAAGCATGTTTGTTATTCAAAACTAAAATTTGAAACCAAACGATTATTTTGCATCGGACTCTTTGTTGTTCGTCAATTGCTTGAAAATTCTCTAAATTATACGTGTTTAAGCAACAAAAACATTTGTTGCTTAATTTTCGGGATATTTTGATGTTTTAGTTAACAATTTTTTATTAATAAATGTAATAACATAAGTTTTATTGACTTTTTATCACGATTTCTCTCGTGTTCCCGATGTTTCTCCAAGATAAGCGATATACCACTCGAGTCTGCAAGTAGCCCTTTAATATACATAATTTGTACATCTCGGTACTTATTCATTTTAGCCGAAAAACAGCTCTAACTTAACATCCTCCTTTCTTTTTTTCCTAAAAAGGCAGAGAAAAACTATATTCACCTGTTTTTTGAATGTAAAACCGTATCCCGTGGTCGTTGTCATTCCGCAATACTTTCCGTTTCGATAAATAGGTTCACCACCCCAGCACCAAGTATCGAATTCGAGGTCATGATCGTTTAACAGTAATTGTACGTATTTGCGTTGGACTCCTTGCTCACGTTGTTTCAAAAGAGCATCTCTGCCTATAAAATTAACTTCCTTCTGCGAAATGAAAGTTTGTCTTATAAATTCATATATAACAACATTGTTAAAATGTTAATCCTTAAAGTATAATATTTACATCGAATTTTACTCTCCACGATCTTCCGCATTCTAGAGGAGTAGTGAAGGTATCCAGATCTTGTCCCCAAAATGCGTAAAACTTTTCAACGCGTAATGCTCTTGTCGCATAATAACCAGCATGTTTCATCCCGTATTTTGCTCCTGCCTCTATCAGCCTTGTATAGACGTGCAGAGCAAACTAAAATTATAGAATTAAGTCTCACTTGGAACGTGCTTTATGAATCAGAAAAAAATGTTTTCAACAGAGATATAACTTAAGAGAGCAAGGATAGTATAATTACTCGAGTTGGTTGCGATTTTTACCTCGTTTGGTATATACAGCACATAACCAAGTTCTCCGGTGTGCGTTAAATTCATTGTACGAATGCCATTGGCAAGTCCAACGTCTAATTCCTGATGAAAGAATGCAAACGGATAATGTAATATAAATTGAATCTTTTAACTCAATTATATTACCTTGAATGTGAAAAATGGAAAGTTCTTTGGATTTAAATCTATGTCTGTTAATTCAGTTAACAATTTCCTGGTGGCCGGTCCCATTATGCAAATTGCAGTGTACGCTGATGTGACGTCGGATACGGCGACAGAACCGTCTATCGGTAAATGACGGTGAATCCAATTTTTGCAACGGGTTTGTTGAATAGTTGGTGCAATCATCATATAACTAACGAAAATGTTTCCGAATGTATTCATACATTTCTTTTCTTTATACACAAAGTGATCCGCATTATTGATGATACAATAAAAAAATACGGTAATTCTACGATTATTCATATAAATTCGATTTCTTAAAAAAAAAAAAAAAAAAATATATATATATAAGAAATTTATGCTTTTATTTACTTTCTCACGTAGGATCGCCTTTCTAGTTATATTATCAATAACAGATTATCACCATGCGATGCAAATTTATTTATTCCGACTTACTGATTCGGTGCGATTCGTGCTAAACTACAATCGTTCTCATAGCCACCAAGATGATTTTGCATACCGGTGTGAATAATACTTCCCACAGGCACATCCACATCATTTGAGCATAAATACTGCAATAAATCCACAACTTCCGTGTCGTTTGACTGCAATATAAAAGTGAGCACATTGTTACTTATTGTAAGTTTACTGGTAGTAAGATACACGAATCTTTAAATAGTTACCCATAAGTCGATTTTAGTAAAGGAGGAATAATCACTTAAACCAACTGCTTCTCTGCAAGCGGCGTATTCCTGTGCAACCGCGTCGAACCAAGGGGGCTTACCGAAGGTATTCGTGTAAGCTATTTTGTATCTCTGGAAACCGTCGGGAAACTCCAAATCTATTAAGAATACTCGTACTTAATATTAAAATGGATTCTCTAAGTTTTGTAGAAAGTTGTGATGTGTAAAAATTACCACAGTCATGGTCCGGCTGAAACCAGGAAGGTCTTTCATAGCCCATGACCTGGCCGAAAACGGCGCCCGCATCTCTAAGCTTTGGATAAATCGGTGACATTCTCAGGTTTCTCCCGGTTTTGAACTCGAGGTGTGGATACTGCAGCGCGTAGTGCATTCCAGGTACCTCTCGCACTCGGTCGCGTAGAAATTTGCGATTGTTATGCAGCCCAAGGAAACGCGAGACATCTAACTCGTACATATCTAACGAAGTCGAGCCGTTAACTATTAATTCCGCCGTTGCGCGACCGACTCCGCCAGCGGCGGATATTCCGACCTTTGGAAATCATCATTTATATCGAAGAATTTCGAAAGCCTATATAATTAGATACCTAACCAGCTAATTGACTAACCGTTTTCATTCCAGCAGCGATATAGTAATTACGTATTTCCGGTGCCTCTCCCACAATCCATCTGCAATCCGGAGAGAACGCTTCAGGCCCGTTGCAGAGCCTCTCCAGAACTGCATTTCCCAAACTTGGAATTCGATGCAACATCTGTTCCAGCAAAATATGAAAATGATCCCAATCTTCTGGTAAAAATCGCTTATCCATGCTTTCTAAAAAACGAAAAGAAAATATTGACAAGTTAATTTAGTGAAATGGAATTAGACGAGTAATTAGTTATATTTTGTAACATAACATTAGGACAATTCTTATTCATATCTAACCAGGAATTATGCCATCTTCAAATGCTGGTTTTGCAACTGGCTCGAAACCACCAGCTAACAGGCGTCCTTCGTTCTCTCGAAAATAGATGTATCCATCCAAGTCGCGTATAACGGGTATTATTGGATCTAAATTAGCAATAGGTTTAGTGTGTAAATAATAATGTTCTACTGGATGAAGTGGTACCTGAAAAATTAGCAAGGTATCATTTTCTGCCAGACTTCTTCATGTTTAATAAATTATGTATCAGACCTTGACATGTGGCTCACTGAATTTACCCACATTCCGTGCCCAAAATCCAGCACAATTTACAAAGTGTTGACATTTGATCATACCGCGTGTTGTTTCCACTGCTTCTATTTGGCCACTGTGATTGATAACTTTGGTAACCGCGCAATTCTCAAATACTGCAACACCTGAATACAGCAACGAATATAAGAGTAGTTTACAATTAAATTCTTTTAGAGATATTCTAATTTTTTTAAATATATGACACCTCTTTGTTGTGCCTCTTGTATCAATGTCAAACAGATCTGATACGGATCACCAACACCATCTCCTGGAATCCACAATCCTCCAATTAAATCCTCAACATGCAACAGCGGACACAGATCATGAATTTCTTCTGGCGAAACTAAGTGGCACTCAATATTACGTGACCTGAAAAATATTAATAAAATTAAAACAATGTCCATCATGGTATTTCGTATTTATTAAATATTTACACAGATTGTGCTTTCATTCGTCTAAACGACGTCATGCGGTCTCTCGTTCGTGCCAAGGAAAGGCTGCCGCATTGCTTCCAGCCTGTCGAAAGACCTTTTTTCTCTAACTCCTTATATAAAGCGATACTATCCTGGGCAAGTTTTACTTGTGCCAGACTTGGTTTAAAAGCTCCTACTAATCCTGATGCATGCCATGTTGTTCCGCCTCCTAGTCTGATGACAAATATACATATAAATACATAAGAGAAAACTATATAAGAATAAATTTTTTAAAAACATGTGTAGACATTTTTAATAGTTTGTTAAGAAAAGTATATTTGAAAGCAATATTTATGTACCTGCCACTTTCTACCAAAATAGTCTCTGGTCCCAGTCCTATGAGGGATAAGTGGTATGCCACAGCGCCACCCATAACTCCACCTCCGCATATAACAACTCGTGCTTCCTTAGGAAATGCATATTCCGAATCATCTGATGTCACGTTGATTACTTTTGTGACTGTTTCCCCAGTTTGGTAACTACGAGAAAAAATCTTTCTCCTTTGTACTGCGCCTCTACTGTACAACAGTTTACATTGTTTCCACATTTGATGTCCGTAATGTAAAGAATAGTCCGTCCACCTTAAATTTTGATAAAAATATGCTCAATCGATCTGTTTACAGGTAAAAACAAATATTTCACAAGAAGAAAGTATCGCTATGCTCCACGAATCGAAATATTAATCGTAATTAATCTATTGAGGTTAAACTGTTTGTAAAGCTGCTTTTTGAACGCAGTCCAGTCACAGTATATACTTCTTCTTCTTCTTTAATTAGTGGCTCCCAAATGTAAAAGGAGATCGATACGGCCAGATCACGTCACATTAGTAGTAACCGTATAGACTTCAAACGAATTGGTAGAGAAAACGTCAAGCTACGTGCAACGGGATGTAGTGCCAAAACCTCGCGCTCGCTTCTTCTTTTTCTTTAATTAGTGGCTCCCGCCTCCAAACAATGTAATAGGAGGTCGATACGGCCAGATCTCGTCACAATAGTAATAACCGTATATTGAATTCATATGAATTTGTAAAGGTAACGTAAAACCACAGTATATACAGTAGCGCAACTCTCCCAATTCTAGCGTGTACAAAATCGAATTGCACATGCGCGAGCTAAGTAGGTAACCAATCACGTAACTGATCCTCTATCACACTTCCTCTCTCTAGTTTTCTATAATTCTCTCGGTCACATTTAAATGTCCATATAAACCATAAAATTCATATAAAACGCAGTAGTGAAATCGGAGCAAATTGGAGTGAGCATTGAACAATCGAAGCCGTGTTAATATAAAACGTGTAAAGTGTTCGGTGAATAGTAACGTGTAAAGTGTTCAGTGAAAGAAGTGGAAAAAGTGAAAATTAATATTGACGGTGTCGAAAACGAAGGTTATGTTCACTTCGGAGAATAGTTAATTTGTATAAGGATATACAGATTTTCAATTCTCTGCCAGTAAACACATTTGATCTTAGCTTTGTTGCAGGTGCTGCTTCTTAGAAGATACAGAAAAATCAAGGAAAAAGGATGTCGACCCATAAATCAAATTTATGGTGTGTAATGAAGGAGTGCAATTACAATGTTACAGAGAAAAGACACTTCTTTATGTTTCCAAAGGAATGTGATAGGTATACATTTATTTTAATTATTTTTTAAAGCATGTATAAATCAGTTATTATTTTAAATATTTATAATTTTATATTACAATATGTATGTGTGTACTTTTAATTTTTTAATATTCTTTTATATATATGTACATATGTATAAAATGTATGTATAAAATGTATGTATAAAAAAACAATATTTTATATTAACTATTTCTGTTAAATTTATAGATGGTTGCAGTGGATACACGCATCTGGAAGATTTGATTTACAAGTGATGGGCCCAGAATACGCTCATCGCAACTATCGACTGTGCCACTTGCATTTTGAAGAAAAGTGGTACAAAATAGGCAAATGTAGAGCCAGTCTTCTTCCTAATGCTGTTCCAACAATATTTTTTGGAAGAAAGTAAATAATAAATTTTTTATAAAGCATTTTCTACTCTGAATAACATAGTTTTTCTTAAATAGTAAATTTATCATGTATAAATTAATATTACAATTTTTACAGCAATACACCTGTAACATCATTTCAAGAAGAAAATATAACTGAAAAAGATCAGGACAAGATTCAACAAGAAGAAACGA
>NW_017256017.1:35354-42255 GCF_001594055.1 Mycetomoellerius zeteki
GCAAAAATATTAGAAAAGAAGTAGGAGCCTTTGATATCCGCCTGTGATTCTAAATAATGGTAAAAACTATCAGTAATATTTTGTTTAATGACCGCACACAGGTCTGAATAAGGTACTTTAAAATTAGGTTCAATGCCTTGACGAATAGCGCGCTTAGCGAGTTGGTCTGCCTTTTCATTGCCCTCGACACCTCTGTGTGAAGGGATCCAAATGAAATGAATTTCAGTACCCTTAGACTCGGCCTCCTCCAACGCAGATTTAATAAGTGGGATAAGGTAGTTGTTAGTAGGGTTCTTGTGACTCTTAATAGCCTCAAGGACACTCTTAGAATCTGTAATAATAGAAGCCTTGGATAATTTAAGATCGGTAGATAGAGTAACGGCGGTACAAATGGCGAATTAAACATATATTCGGCTTCCAACTGCGGGGAGAAGACCGCGGGTCCCACAAACACATTATGGTCACCTTCGATCCATCAGTATAAAATAACACAGAGTCAGACGTGAGGTGCTGTAATTCCTGGTTAAAGAAGGATTGAGCGGGTGGAATAGGAAAAAAGTTGTGAGTATCCGCAGAAGGAAGATAAAGGGAAGTATAGGAGGGAGAAATGGAAGTAGAGCGGAGAGAGGACCGAAAGTTAGGTAAAGTGAATGAACAATCTATAGAGGAGTGATAAGATATCCAAATACGATGAAAAATAAGAGCGGCTGGAAAGCGGGCATGTAAATAATCAGTTCTGTAGGTCCCCACAGCTAAATCGCAAAGCTGATGTAGTTTGTTGACGACAACATGATTTCGCACGGAGGAGATCTTAAGAAAGTATCGCGATGTAAGGAGTCGGAATCTAAAGAAGAGAGTAAGTTCAACTGTCTCGGCATACATAACATTGAGAGGAGTGGAGATACGGTAACCAAAGCAAAGGCGAAGAGCTTGGTTTTGAACAATTTGGAGCGCACGAGATTGACTGTTATGGGTCAAGTCAAAAATATGGGCAGAATCAATCGACGCCCGTAACATGGCCCGATATATAGTAAGAAGCATACGAGGGTGTGCTCTCCACCAAGTACCTCTTAGAGTCTGAATAATCTGGAGTGTGCCTCTACTTTTATCAATGATGAATGACATGTGAGCCTGGCCTAACAACTTAGGGTCCAGCAACACGCCGAGAAAGCGAACCGTAGGAGACGGTAAAATGCGCTGATTCTGGAAAGAGATAGAATAGTTCATATGAGTTATAGACTTCTTATTAGAGAAAATCATGAGCCGCGTTTTAGGTAGAGAGATCTCAAGGCCGCGTTCTTGCAAAAATACTTCCAGTTCCTGGAGGGAAAGTTCAACGGATTGTATTGCCGACATGGTATCTTTCAGTGAAGAGAAAATAACTATATCATCCGCGAATTGAAGGAGTTCAGTGTCAGGGTGAAGCGCGTCATTAACGCCTCTTAAGTAAAGGTTGAAGAGCGTAGGGCTAAGAACAGAGCCTTGTGGGGTGCCTTTGAATGAGGTTCTAGGCTCAGAGATAGTGCCCTGACTGATAAACTGAACCGTACGAAGAGAAATGAGGTTGTATATAAAAGATAGTAAGAGAGGAGGGAAGTCAAGATCGCGAAGATCTTGTAAGAGGTAGAACGTTGTCGAAAGCCGACTTAATGTCGACGAAAAGCGCTACCGTATCTTGCTTATTTAGGAAGCTCGAGGGAATGCTGGCAGCCAAAGCTGTGAGGTTATCTTGACAGGATCTAAATTTCCTGAAACCAAATTGGTTGTTGGGTAAAAGATCAGAAGGAGGAGACTCGATGAGCCAATAGAGGCGATTTAGAATCATTCTTTCCATAATCTTGAGTAAGCAGGAAGTGAGGGAAATAGGGCGAACGCCACTATTGTTAGGCTTAGGTAGAAGGTGGATTAGAGAGTGGGACCATTGAGAGGGGAAAATGGAGCGGCGAAAAAGATTGTTAAAGATAGACAGTAGAGTAAGAAGGAGTTTCGTGGGGAGAGTTTTAATAATACGATAATCAATCCTGTCCAGGCCAGGGCTGGAGGAGGCTTTAACTGATTGTAGAGCAGCCCGAAGTTCATTCAGAGTAAAAGGATTGTCGAGCCAGGCTAAGTTTCCGCGATATGGCAGAGGAAACGAAGGGGTAGGGAGAGGACAGGAGGAAGGATAGAATTTGTCAATGGCATCTTCGATTGACTGGGAGATGTCAGCATTTCTGTTCAGAGCAGGCGAATTGCAAGGGACAAGTCGGCGATTACGGAAGCGCTTGAACATAAGCCAGATATCAGCCTTAGGAGTCATGCCATCAAGTGAGTTGCAAAAGGTTTTCCAACTGGCGCGCTTGGCCTTGCGAAGGATTTTACGGGTCAGTGAAACCACAGAACGATAAAAAACGTAATTATCCACAGAGGGGTGCTGTTTATAGATTTTAAGGGCCCTACTGCGATGCTTCACCGCGGAAGAACACTCCGGGATCCACCAAGGGTTTGGCGGAGAACCCCTATTGGTAAAAGAAGCCCGTGAAGATTTGGAAGAAGGAGGAGGTTTAAAAGGGGAAAAGTGTTCATAGCTAGCCGCGATAGAGTCCATGAAAGTGTTATATTGTGAGACCGGGTAGTCGGGGTCAATGTTACTGATACCTTGAGAGATAGAATCCGCGTTGTTATGTAGATATTGTACAACCGCATCCCGCTGGGATTTGGTAAGTTTAATTTTGTTCGAGAAAACCGAGGAAGTATGGACCATGCAATTAATCCGAACCTCTACAGGATAATGATCGCTGCTTAGTAGGTCTGGCAAGACTTGAACGTCGCATAGAGAGGAGATGCGCGGGGAAGCGATTGCGAGATCGATGGTGGAAGAGCCGGGAGGGGAAAAAGAAATGTAGGTAGGGGAGGAGGGAGAATTAAGTATTACCAAGTGATAGTCATCAATGCATCGGCCTAGCAAACGTCCAGCCGAGTTAGTTTGAGAGCCGCCCCACATAGGATGGTGAGCGTTCAAATCACCAAGCAAGATAGAATAATCATGATTATTCAGGTAAGAGGTAATAGAAGAAATGACCTTGGCCGAAGCGGGAGCGTTGGGGTGTCTGTATGCGCCAATAAGAAGTAAACGTGTATTATCCAAAGTGAGTGAAATACCTAGTGCTTCGAAAGAGTCGTCGAACAAGGAGGAAAGGTCTAAAGGTGAATAAATAATCGGGTTACGAATGAAGACCATCATACCCCTAATATTGGTCGAGTTGGAGTCGATGCGTAAACAGTCAAAACCACGTACGCGAAAATCATGTAGGGGACCTACACAAGTTTCGGCCAGGAACAGGATGTCGAAAGATTCAGCCAATTTTTCAATGTCACACTTTTTACCGAGGGCACCGCGACAATTCCAGTACGCTGTTCTTAAAAAGCGTAGCTTAGACATAATTATTTAAGAAGCTTTGAATAAATTGAGGCTGTTATGAAAACCAGGTCCGAACATTGAAGAGAGGAACGTGGACGGAATATAGTCAAGAATCTTTAGCAGAAATGAGATAATACAACGAATAAGGTGAGATAGATCGTTTGTGTTAGAGTTAGAATCCGAGGGGGGGAGGGAGGGGGGCTTAGGTGAAGAAGGAGAAGGATAAGCAAGAGGGGAAGGTGAAGTGGAAGAGGAAGGATAGCCGTATCCCGGAGAAGACAAGTTAGGGGATCTGCCGTTTGATGCATAGAGGAACGAGTTATGGGCCTCACGTAACAGGTCTCGAGAGTTCGCAGCCGGCTGGTCCATGAGTCTGCTCCTGTTAGGAGGCAAGTCACTGTGTTGACTGTGAGTGACAGAGGAGTGAGCAGACGGGTGATACTCCCGAGGAGGTGGCTGTTGTAAAAAACCATTAGAAGTAGAAGCGGGAGAGGTCTTGTTAGTTACAGTCGCAAAAGAGCGATCCGGAATATGGGTTCGGGCATCGGGCTCGCGTGCATTGTATGCTGGTTGAAAAGCGATAAGATCGTTATAATTTACGGGAGAGCGAGCCTGATTTGAAGAATGTGAGAGAGTAGGAAGTCGGAAAGATGAAAAATATTGGGAGGGGGAGAGGAGGAAGGAAAGAGAGAGGGGGCACCGAGTTTGAGGCGTGCCTCGGCGTATGAAATATTTTCCAGAGCCGCTGTTGCGTAGATGTGTTTATGTCTCAAAGAGGAAGGACACGCCGGGGAAGACGGCAAGTGCTCGCCCCCGCAGTTGCAGCAATGGGGAGGAAGCCGAAGTCGAGAGCATTCATCAGGCATAGCATGCTTTTCCTTGCCGCAACGATTACAGCGTGCCTTACTTTTGCAGTCAGCGTTGACGTGACCGTATCTAAGACATGAGAAACACATTAGAACCCTAGGAAAATAAGGGTAAACGGGGAAATTAACATGCAAAAAGGTGACAGCTCGTGGTAGGATTTGGTCACGAAATCTAATCAGGACAGTTCTAGATGGCGAAGTGATTAGTTCGCCGTTTTTCCGAGATCTAATATTTAAGCATTTGGCCGATAGAATTTTAAACTGGGATGAGAAGAGGTTCACTACATCATTTTCTGAAATGTCGAGGGGCACGTTTTTAATAACACCCGTACGGAGGATGTTAAATGAAGGAATGAACGCAGTGAGGCCGGCCGCCTTAATATTCGGATGCAAAAGCGCATAATTAGCAATTGCGTAGTCGCCAAAGTGAACGGCAACTTTGTTCTTACCTGCAGACTTAACCTCTAAGATTTTTCCGTTAGCGAATCGCGAGACAATTCGTTCGACCGGTATAGGATCAAGGCGCGTATCATTATTAGAACCGTCAACAAAGCGCTGCACGAATACCACAAAAGGAGAGCGGTCTCCTTTATCATAGGTTATGTTAGGGTGGCCGGAATCGGCAACGGTCACATTGGTGTTATCGTTAACGTTTGCGTTATGCGGCATCCCAGACGAGAGCTCATCACCATCCGAGCCACGAGCACGCTTGCTCGGAGGTTTTCCCCCCTTATTGTCCCTAACGACTTTAGGCGAAGCCTGCGAAGCCGAAGTTTGAATGTCCACCTCGTCATTATCCGTATCCATAGGAAAATCGTTATTAAGCGAAGGAGGATTAGATTCACGGTCACCACATGTACTCAACGAAGAACAGGATCGAGAGCGAGAGCACGATCGCGACGAAGAAATCAAGGCTGTAGAGACGGATGGAGAGAGATCACGCGAAGTCGAGATCCGCGTGGCTCTCCCCCTCTTGCCCTTCTTCTTTTGTTTAATGTCCGCCTTTTCGCCAGAGGATGATGCAATCGGCGATGATTTTAGGTAATTAGCCTAAGGCGGGAGCATTGAATGTGCAGTCTTAGGCTGCTTATTTTCCTCACCATCATGATCATCACCCACGCGCCCGAAAAAAGAATTGAAATCCTCAAGGGTCGCGGAAACTCGGTTACCAACGGGTGCCGAGCCATCGCCGGAATCCGGCGAGGCAGAGACACCTTCCTGCATAGCAGGGACAAAAGGCTAAAAAGCAGGTTAAAAGAGCGTACTCACGCGTAAAAGGATAAAAGAAACCTCAAAGAGGAAAGCACAGATAACAAGGAAAGCGGGCCAAAACCGGTGAAGTACAGGAGACAACGTCACAGTATATACAGTAGCGCAACTCTTCTGATTTTATGTTGGCCAAAACGGAGTGCACATGCGTGAAATAAGTAAGTTGCCCCGTCTCATTTCTTCCTTTATATTGCTCTCTCTCTCTATTTAAATAACCGTTTCAATGTTCCATTTAAAGAGTTGAGAGCGGTTGAGAGTAGAAATTTGGAAGGAAATACAATGTGCATCGTTTATTTGGTGAAGTGTTGTGTGAGAAACCTCGAGAGAGAGAAACCTAAATTTTCTTTTATATCAACTCATAACATTTTTATACCTAGCATATATTTACAATTATGTAATATTTCTCTATAACATATGTTTTGAAGATGATCAGGAGATGCGATAGTGTCTCCGGCCATATTAAAAAAAAACTACTTCAAGATTAATGTAAATGAAATGAAAGACACTACAAGTCTCTTATCATGAGCCACCAAAGTGCATTTTTCGGGGGTGTATAACTACTAAAATTTTATATAAAAAATTTTGAAACGCACGTAATATATCCTGGAAGGCCGTATCGCCACGAGTAATTTGAGCTAAAAAAAATTAAAATCGGTCAAGCGGTTCTGGACATATGAGCGGTCGAAAAGTGATGGTTTTCGTGAAAAATGAATACGTCTCCTTCTTCTTTTTCTTCTTCTTCTCAGTCCGGATTCAAGGCCGTATTAATTATTTTAATGTCCGGTCTCATCTTTCACTCATACCTCCACCATCTTCGACCCACTCCTCCCCCTCCCCCCTCTCCACCGCATCCCAAACCCCCGCTCGCACCACCCGCTTTTTCGCCGTATTTCATTCTCTTTCGTTATATTAATCATTCTAACCTCTCTCACCTTTCACTCACCTCCATCAACCTTGACCCATCGCACCCTCTTCCCCTCCCTCCCCTCCTCCACCACCCCCCATCCGCACCAACCCTGTATTTTTCGCCCTATCTAACTCTCTGTCGTCCTCTTTCACCCTCTTTCATCCTCTCTCACCCCCGCCTGCTGAAAGTGTCCGATGGTTACTCAGGGTCGTGACCTTGACAATATGAGTCAGGGCCATTTTAATTTTTTTGCATAGCTTTGTAACGCGTGATGGGTGATTGCTACAACCTTTCGAAGATTGTTCGGTGTGATGACCTTCGTAATGTGTGGGAGGGTCAGGGTCATCGGAGGTGAACTGTTTATTTTAATACCTTCTTAATGAGCAGCGGTCGTCTGCTGAAAGTGTCCGATGGTCTCAGTGTCACTCAGGGTCGTGACCTTGATAATATGAGTCAGGG
>NW_017256017.1:42306-43586 GCF_001594055.1 Mycetomoellerius zeteki
ATTGTTCGGTGTAATGACCATTCATAATATGTGGGAGGGTCAAGGTCATAGGTGGTGAATTGTGTATTTTAATTTTAATAACTTCTTAATGGGCAGCGGTCGCGTGCTGAAAGTGTCCGATGGTCACTCAGGGTCGTGACCCTGACAAAACGAGTCAGGGTCATTTTAATTTTTTGGAATAACTTCGCAACGCGTGATGGGTGACTGCTGCAACCTTCCGAAGGTTGTTCGGTGTGATGACCTTCGTAATGTATGGGAGAGTCAGGGTCATCGGAGTCGAATTGTCCATTTTAATTTTACTAACTTCTAAATAATCAACGAGCGGCTACCAAAATGTTTCGATGGTTATTCAAGAACATGAACTTGACAATATATGTCAAGATCGACATTGTCGGAGCTGAATTCCCTATTTCATTTTTAATAATTTTGGAACGTGCGACGGGTGACTGATGCAACCTTCCGAAGATTATTCAATGTGATGACCTTCATAATGTATGGGAAGATCGCGGTTATTGGAGGTGAATTTTAATTTTAATAACTTCTTAATGAGCAACGAGCGACTGACGAAACCCTTCGATGGTCACTAAAGGTCATTATCTTGACGGTATGTGTTACGGTCAGCGTCATCGGAGTTGAATTACCTATTTCATTTTTAATAACTTTTTAACGTGAGTTGGGTGACTGCTACACCTTCCGAAGGTTGGAAATGTAGTGGGAAAACAAGTATCGTATACCGCAGATTTATGTTAAGTAATAATTCCAGATTGGAAAAAGGAATAAAATTAAGTAAAAGTTATCGAAATGTTTAAAATACTGATGAAAAGGCTACCCAAAGTTTGAATTTTTATTAAGAATCTTTCCATGGTTCTTATTTTATGAATCGTCTGACTGAATAACTAATTGAAAAGGAACATTTCACGCAAATATATTTGTATAAAAAATGCAGATATGGGAAGTAAAGTAACGCCATAAATTTTATCATTTATAAAAACAACTTGCTAACGACTTTATTGCAACTATAACTGACTATACTAATTTTGTGCTAAGCTTGGAAAAGTCAATTTGAGAGGTAATTCTTAATTACTACGTATTTATTTATTGAAGAAATTACTTGTAATGAGTAGTCCCAAAAATAAAAAATCTATTTAATTTTAATGATATGTATCAGGTAAATCAAAGATTTGATATCAATAATGGGCGATAAATTATAATCTTTAAAAATTACTTATAATTATTTATTATTATTATTGTAATTATTATTATTGTTATTTCTTTCCCGC
>NW_017256017.1:47242-47977 GCF_001594055.1 Mycetomoellerius zeteki
TCTTTCTCCCTTATGAAACACGCCAAGCGGCCGAGATCGCCGAGAAAGTATTTTCGGTCGCTATAAGAAACAAGCGACCATAGAGACAAGAACAGACTCTGAAGAACAAACTCGCTGTTTCGTTCGACGAGCCCAGCTCGGCGTGTCCGCGCGGAGTCTCACCGATTACAATCAGAGCTTTTATCCTCTTTTTTGTTTTTTCTGTATCTCGCTCCATCGAGACTACGGAAAATGAAAGAATTTTAGATCGTAAATACGGTTGCCAGTTCTCTGTTTTTTTTTTGCCAGAGTCTTCGGTTTCTTGGACTAATATTCAATACTCCAGCAAACGTGAAAATCTCCAATTTTCTTAAACTTTTCACGTCTGCTGGAGTATCGAATATTAGTCCAAGAAACTCTGGTAAAAAAAACGGAGAACTGGCAACCGTGTTTGCGATTTAAAATTCCTTCATTTTCCGTAGTCTCGATAGAGCAAGATACAGAAAAAACAAAAAAGGATAGAAGCTCCGATTGTAATCGGTGAGACTTCGCGCAGACACGCCGAGCTAGGCTCGTCAAACGAAACAGCGAGTTTGTCCTTCAGAGTCTGTTCTTGTCTCTATGATCGCTTGTTTCTTATAGCGATCGAAAATATTGCGTATAAATAGATAATATCTGCATGATTATCTCAACATGAGTAACTTTTATCTGTTTTTATAATGCGTGCGTGTGTGTTCACATAGTATAATACATTGG
>NW_017256018.1:0-51967 GCF_001594055.1 Mycetomoellerius zeteki
CCAACAAGTTTTAACCGTTGCTCGTTGTTTATATTAAAAAGTTATTAACAATCCAAGTTGGTAATTGTTTCATTTCTTTGCGTGAAAAATCGAATGACTGTAGACAGAGGAGAAATATGAGGTGAAACGTCTAGGAAAATAACCGAAAAAACAGTAACTGAAAAAAGTCACCTTTTTACTATACAAAACAAAATTTTTCCACTTTAAAATATATTTTACGACTTTCCACGCGAAGCGAGTTTCACCCCCCCTTCTGTCAAAGGACTCACAACTTTCCACGTATATTAGATTATATATACAAATAAATCTCATATCACGTTGTAAAGTGTATGCGTAGTTGCCTCATCTAAGGGAGGGAAGGGATAGATAGAAAAATCGTATCTTTGCGTTTAAAATCGTAAAATAATAGTCGCTCATTTTTTTCATATTCAAATGTAATTTGTTCAATTTCTTACGGCTTAAGTCTTAAAAACTTATTAAGCTTTACGGTCACGAGAATCGAGATTAAGAAGTTCGACTGTTAATCGAAAACCAACTTACAGACTTAATTTTTTATATGATGTAGATAAATACTATACATAAATAATCCCACAATTGGAGCAATATTGACCGTATAATTTTCTTGTAATGTTATTTTGAAATTGACCATTTTAAACATATCGCTTTATAGGAGGCGGTCGTTCCGAAGTAGATAATCACTGATTTAATACATACTCAGCCATATCTCGTCTAATCAGATCACCGTCTCGGTCTCGGTCGAGAATGTCGTTGATCTCGAATCGAAATTTTTTTACAAATTATATTTTTACTGCGGACAAATATTATAAATTTCGATAAGCATTTGTTATTCGCCGAAATACTCGCTGCTCGAGGTTTGGTTCGGTAATCTGGGCGCACCTTAAAACAACTGATGTTCGCGGACTTCTCCGTTTAGTAGAAGGTTTGATGACTGGCCCAGATTTTTAGTACATGTGTATGTCTCGCCGAGACTCGATCTCGGTCTCGATTTGAAAACAGAGTCTCGGTCTCGTTTCAGTCCCGATCTCAGTACCGATATAACGAGACGGGACCAGTTTCGACATCGAAACACTATTCTACTCTAGTAAATAGCAATTAACAATAATATTACATCTATGTTGTAATTTCCTATTTAACTATTACATACAACACGTGTTGCATATTGTATTTATATTGTTGAGTGGAATTTATATATATTATTAATATAATGTTAATTGATATTTATTGAGTACTATTATCTCATAATAGGGATTTACAAATAATTCGATAGCAAACTTGTTATGATAAGTAATTATGCTTTCATATATTTATATTATTACATATACATTATTATTGTTTAATTCATAATTATTATATCATCCTACTTTCCAGTAAACAACAATTAACATTAAGCTGAGTAGGAAATTATAACGTTATATCAATGTTATAATTTCTTACTTAACTTTTACGTAAAACATGTGTTACATCACATTTATATTATATATTATTGAGTGAGAAATTAATATAGGTATATCATTGATGTAATGTTACTGTTAGTTGGTGTTTACTATTAATTATCTCATAATCAATATTTGCGAGAGGCATGACTGAAGCCTTTTCCAAAGCAGAACGACTTTAGAATCCATTTATTCCGGCATAAATGGAATTACGAGAGACTGAAAGGAAATCGTGTAAATGACTTAATTCAGAGTATCTGCCAATTTTATTCTATCAGGTCCATGCGCGTATTCGAAATCGTCAACTTCCCAGTAATGTTCACGCGCGTCAATTTGCGTCATGTAAATGTAACGCGGAAAGTCCGAGGAGCCAGCTCGGGAAACACCTGATGACGTTTTCTCGAAATTATATTCTAGATCGGCGGAACAGATGCGAAATGTAGATCACCACCTTTGTACCCGTAGATCCAGGATGCAGAAATGCAAAGTGTCTCATGAATATTATGAATACCATTATCACGCGAAGCAGGTATTTGCAAAAAAGCGCCACCGCGCTTGTGATTATAGCGACTGAAGCGGGAGAAGAAATGCGGACAACGTATTTGTATTTATAGCGACGAATCCGCGAATGTACTTTCCTAGATCATTGCCATTCTCCCTTCCACAAACCGTTTCGCCGGAAGAAGACCTTGAAGCGTGACTCTAAATCGCGGCCGAGGCACATAGCCAGTACACGCGACAGTTGTGAACTGATGTCGTCGGATTCTATTCCGTTTCTCTATCGATAAAATATTCGCGATGTATGAAGCAGGATAAACAACAAGGTGCGACGATTAAATGTCAAATGTGTATTTTGTTGAAAATTCATACTTAGTTTCGTTAAATCATTCCCTCAAGAAGGAACGACTCTCTAAAGTATGTACAATATATATTTAGATTGTACTGTTATAACATATTATTATGTATCATTATTTTAATGTATTATAATGTGTTACTTACTATTATATATTATAAATTATAATTGAAATTATAGTATCTAACTCTAACATAATAACAAAAATAGTAGGAGCTAGTAATTAAATTATTCACTACTGCACGGAGAGAATTTTCTTTTAAAATTTCTGAAAATATGGTAGTTGTGATACAATACAATATTTTAAAGATTTTTACCATGCACTTCAGTAAAATTAATCAAACTTATTTTATACTTTATTGTAGTTTTATCAATGAATGAGAGAGATTTACATATATAAAAAAGTAATTATAATTGAAATTATTATCTAATCATATCTGTTAACATAATAACAAAAATAGCAGAAACTAATAATTAAAAAGATTTTGTACTATTACATTATATATAATAAAAATTATAATTGAAATTATATATATAATATGTAATTATGACATAATAATAAAACTAACAGGAGCTTATATAATAATTCGAAAGATTAATTGGTTCTTTTCTTTTAGGATTAAGATTGCGTTCATTAAAAAAACAAAATGTTCAATTATATTATTAGTTAATCTTGCAGAGCGATTGCAGCTTACGAGAAAGATTCTACGAGGAGATAAGAAGAATTCTACGGCGAGTGTTAATAGCTTACCATACGTAGCTTTAATTACGGTAATAATCGTACGTTTTCCTACGACATGGAACCCGGGGAAAACACGCGGCCGTGATACGTTCCCGGTATAACGTCGTAGTTATATGGTATGGCGATCGTGACGCGAGGATGGATGAATCAGTTGCCGCGCGCGGCAACGAGACCAGTAGATCGGAGAACATCGAATCGGACAGTCCACTTCGTGAATCCTTTGTTCGTTCTGTAAAGTCAGAGAAGATACTTGCGGTGTTTTAAAATACGGTGAGTGATATTAAAAGAAAAAAAAATAATTTTTTTAAATTGCTAAAGAAACATGCTCGATTATATTGTAAATATTATTTTATGTTGTAATATTATTTTGTAAATATTTTATAAATATTGTGTGCTGTCTGAGAGTGTCAGCAAAAAAGCTAAAATTGGCAAATGCTCCAGTTACAAAGTACAATTACAAGGAATATAATTACAAAGTGCTAGCTAAAATAGCAAAAAAATTACGAAATGAAGAAAAAATAAGATATTATAATAACAATTGAATAAAATAGTTTAAAAAATAAATAGTTTAAGTGAATAAAATAGTTCAAAGGATATTTACGTTTTGAACTTAAAAGACGCAAGAGTGAGAGAGTTTTATATGGCAATTAGTCACGATTTATGGCAACAGCTGTCAGAAATATATATGTAGTAGTAAAGTTTTATATGGCAATTAGTCACGATTCATGGTAACAGCTGTCAGAAATATATATGTAGTAGTGCGATATAAAGAGTAAAATTTTCAATCGATTTATTCATTCACGGATTCCCGATCGCGATGATAAAGATTCCTTGGATATAAGAGAAAAAGACACGTGATAGCAACCATAAAGATGATACCTGTACAAATTTTATATGTAGAATTGTCGTACAAGTTGAATAAACTATTCTGTAATTGCAATAATTGTAAAATAGTTTATTCAGCATTTGTTTAAATTTTGTAATGTACAAAATTTATATGTAGAATATTATATTTTATAAGTTTTATATGTAAAATTAATGTATATAAAAATATAAAATTGTTTATTAAACTATATATATACATTAAGTTTACAGTGCAAGTTTTATATGTAAAATTATACTATACAAGTTTTCTATGCAGAATTAATGTACGTAAGTGAATATATTATTTATACTTGCAATAATTATGAAATAGTCTATTCAATTATATATATACATATATGTGTGTACATTAATTCTACATATAACACTTGTACAGTTATCATCTTTAGTTTATGTTTTGCCATTATGCCTTTATCTCTGATACCCGAGAATATTTTCATTATCGCGGTCGGAAATCCTATTCATAAACAAACATGAAACCGCATATAATCTCTAGGGGTCAGTTTCGAACCTTTATATCTAAAAAACTACCGCTCGGAACAACAAATTGTGAATACTTTTATAACTCATATTTTTTCCAAAACTTTCATGATGTAATATTTTGATTCACGAATTTCGGAACATCCTGTATAAATCTGTATAGTTGTATAATGATCCAAATGGTCCTTTATAGTTGCTATATTTTTCTCTGACTGTAGAATGATATTTTTTCAAGCAATAATGAAAGAGTAAAAATTGAAGTGATATGAAAAATTGCATTGTTTCGCAGGTGATTTCTTCAATCGATTCTCTACGGTTCTCCAACATGAACGGAACAAGGAAGTCTGGCAACGATGAGATATTGTATCTAGACGAGATCCACGACGAGGTGTCGAGGCCCCTGACGTCCACTGACACCGAGGCAGAAGCGCCGTCCATCGGGCTGCGCGCCGGCTTCGTCTCGGAAAATGATGAAAATCTCGCCGACAATCCGCGAGGACCGGATTCGGTCACCGTAACGGAGTCCGACGTGCTGGATAAAAACCCACCGCCGATCGGCTTCGACGGCAGAAACGGACCAGGATTGCCTGTGGGAATACAATCCGAATGGTCCAGCAACATCTTTCCTCCTACGCCTGCCGTGCAGGTCGTCACCCCGGACGTGAACGTCTACCAGCACAAGAAGACCCTGGCCCAGGGTATGATGGACTTGGCGCTGTTGTCCGCGAACGCGAATCAGATGCGCTACGTTCTCCAGACTGACGGCCGGCATCCGTACTTCTATCCGTCACTCGTCATGATCAGCATGAGCCTGTTCCTGCAGATTGCTGTGGGCATTGGTCTGATATGGAACAGCGTCTACAATGTCAAGGAACATGAGCAAATGTGTAAGGCGAACAAGGCCAACAATTGGACAGTTGTTGGGATCTTCCTCGTCACAACATTCAATGTTTTCATCTCGTCGTTCGGCGTTGTCGATCAAACGGTTGCCGTCACAACATAAAATTCCTTGTTTTTCTCTTTACTCTTGATGTGCTCTCTCTTTCTCTCAACGATACGCAATCGTTTATAAAGTGAATGACCAGATAAAATATTTCCGTTGTTTTTAAAGTGATACCAACAAGTTTATGATTTCATATAGAAACTTCATAACGTTTCTGTATTATTATTTTAATGTATATTAATCATCTGATGTATTGAATATCGAAAGACTTTCAGAAAAACTTTTTATTGCAGTCGTGATTTACATCAGAAAAGCCATATGAATCTTTTCTCACATAATGAATGTTACTTCAAATATTTTTTTCATTATTAGCGAAAAACGATGGAAATATTTTAAATTCCGATAGTAAGTAGATCATTTTTCACACTGAGCGTTCAATCATTAAATGCATTCATTCATTTTTCACTTATTCATGCAAAAACGCCTCGACACACAAATAATTTATAGTGACATATAATTTTAATTTAATTTAAGCGACTTTTTTATTTCAAAGTGATGATAAATAATAAAATATTACTGTTTAATAATAAATAATTCTTTTTTATGTAATGTAAACGTCTATGAAATGATACAAAATAACATATCGGTCAAACGCGAACGACAGACGGTATCGACTTCAACATTTCCTCCAATTCGTCGGCCAACCGTTTTCTATTTTGTTGAAAATTTTCCTCCTCCCGGTCCTGGCGCTCATTCAAATCGTTCGACCAGCTCCGCGCCTCCGCGTTATTACATTGACTTCTGTGTGCGCGAGACGGACAATTCAAAGACCAATTCCTAGAATCACCGCTATCCATCTTCTCGGATTTGAAATCTCGAAGTTTGTCTCTAATTACGTGACGTAACAACGAGGTAAATGCGGCGAGTTCCCGCGTATTGATTACTCTCGGATTCAATTCCATAGATCTCCTGTGCTCTTGAATCACCCTAGCCTGCAATGCATATTATTGAAGTCATTACTACAATTAATATAGCGTTGTCAGAATTTTTTTATGGTTTGTTATTCTAATCTTCAGATACTCAAGTTAATTTGAGTATTCCAGGCGATTTTTTTTTATTTTTATTATGCAAAAAAAATTGGAAAAGATCTTTAAGAATTATTTTGTGTGAGAAATAATTAATACTTCCAACAATATATAGTCGATCTTCTTTTATAAAACAACTCGGAGCAAATTCTACGAATATGAGAGCAACATAAATATTTTTATATTTTTTTCTTTTCTGGCAATTGATGTAATTTTTTACTTGTATTTTATTAGAGAAAGAATAAAGTAATTTGCATTGCAATGCGAAGAAGCTGTTTTCTGTCTCTTAATTTAACTTGAGTCAAATTTCTTCATCTTGTCTGTATCTCTCTTTATCTCTCCTGAAATTCTGCCAGGTTCTGTGACGTTTGATGCTCTAATGAATGCTTCTCAAGTTCTATAATTACAAAATTCTTAGGAAATAGATTCTTTGTCTTCATTATAATCTCTTTTAAGTACAGTTTTATAAAATGTCATAAAATCAGAGAGCCGTATTATTAAGACATTAAGGTCCTAAAAAAAGAGCAAACTACGGAATGTTGTCCAGAGAGTCGCATTAGTACCTTAAAACATTACTTAAGACAGTCTTAAAATAAGAATGGACTTCATGAATGCCACCTTAAAAGTTTTAGAGACTAAGGTTTACCATCCAGTCGAAGAACACGTGCCGCTTCCGCAGCCACTTGGCGCGCACGTCGAGCAGAATCCCAGCCTCGCGGAACTCTCGCAGCCGCCGTCGATCCTTCTCGGAGCTTCCGCCTCCTCCGTCGTCGAGGATGCGCGTTCTGGAGAGGCGTTTCATCAACGCTAATTCAGACACGCTCAAGTGCGGCAGACCACTCACGTCGATGCTCGCCGCGTGGACTTTAGATATCAATTTAGCCCGTTCGCGGATCAACTCGTTGACCTCCCGCAAGTTTAGATTTACCGTGGCATTCAAGTGCAGGATACTGCTAAGCTGGGCGCTTGTTAATACCGGCTGATTGTTCGGTACGATAATTAGCGATGAAGGCTGGATAGAACTTTGATATATGAATGAATTTCCTTTGACATGAAAAGACACTATATATAATATATCAAGCTGATCGGTGAGACATTCATTAATGCGCTTTTTTTGTTAATTATTTAACAAAAGCACACAGAGAAGGTATAAACAAAAGTATAAGCAAGTTATATGATCTGATTCTCTTCAATACGAAAGACCGCAAGAAATGTCGACATTTTATTACTTTTGAGTCGCTATTTCTTATCTATTCAATTAAAAAAATAGATTTCATTTATTTCTATTGTATTTACGTTAAAAAGTTTAATACTGACTTCCGATGAATCTACATGTGAACATTCGGCACCTAGAACGCCATCGGCTAGTTTCGCTCGAAGGATGGCAGTGAGGACATCCTGCGTTCCCAGCAGCCAAGCTAAAGCTATCAACGCATCTCTATTATGTTCGTCGTTTTGTGATAAGCTGTAGAACTCGATCACTGGGTATTGTAAGAATGCGAGATGCAGCTTCACCGCCGACGACGCGTCTGGAAATACGATTGACAATGTGAAGTCTTTTTATAAGAAGAGACATAAATTAAGTGTTAATAATATTATGATAAATAGTTGTATTATAATAGTAATTAGTGGTACATTTATTAATATTTATAATAATTAATTGTGTATGGTTTAAAAGACATTTCTTGTTTAATATTGAAATGTTATAATAATTAATATTATATTGTATATAAAAATATTAATTATTATAACATTTCAATATTAAACAAGAAATTTCTTTTAAACCATACACGTAAATACACAATTAATTATTATAATATTAATAAATGTACCACTAATTATTATTATAACACAACTATTTATCATAATATTAATAAATTAAGTAAAAAGAAGGTCAAAGTTAGATGTTGAAATAATAATTCTATATGTAATTTATCTTAAATATATTTACTTTACATGACACTGAAGGAAAGGTATTTAAATTACATATAGAATTTTATTATTTTTTAATTTATTATTATTTCAACATCTATATAACTTTGACCGTAGTTTAATAAAATAGAAAATATTAAAATTTTTATAAAGTATTTTACATAGCTTTAAATCTATTTTTCCTTTACAATAATACAAAAGTATATTATTGTAATATTATAAAAAATTGTGCGTAATTTTTTTTAAATATATTTAATTTATTATAAAAATATATTCAATATTTTTTTATAGATGCGTACAGTAATTAAGATTTCTTTTTTAAAAGAGTACCACATTTGCAATTAATTACTATACTTTAAACAAAGAGATTGCATGTCTCTTTTTTTCTTACATGCTGACAATAAGAGCAATTTTACTTGTTTAATTATAACAATTATGTATACATAATTGCGGCGCGAAGACTTCGTAATTGGAATAACGTGCATGTTTCTTGTTAAAACAAACGAACGCGAATCTAGAGTACGATCTGCAATGCACTCGGTAATTAAAAATGCAAATCATTTAAACGAACCGTAATTTCGAAAATCTATGTCGCCTCGTTTCTCTCTCGCGGCGTAGTAGCTCAGAATGCGCAGTGTGCTCCACAGCTTCTCAGCCTAAACATAAAACATATGATTGCGTTCAACAGACTTATCAGATTATTTTCAGGAGAATTTTCCTGTATACATAACTAAATATCACGTCCATATATAGATATTGCCGTAATTACGGTAAATGTCTGGTATAACGCTCTCCCTTATTGTGATCTTCCTGTTACTTTGTAAATATGTTTTCAACAGCGATAGGATTATCAGCCTCGTCTGATAAATTAGGTTAGGTTAGGTTAGCAGGAGCTATTCGAATCTCCGATACTTATAACATTTATACTTACGACGATTTCGTCCGGGGCGTTATACTTGGCCAGCCTTAAATGCTCGGGCGTTAAACTTAGGTTTATCAACGAGTTAATGTATTCGCATAATGTCGGTAACGTATCTTTTATATCGCACATGGTGCTACGAATGTCACGCGCGCGACCAAGAAACGGGTTTCGTATGATCTGCGCAGCATTCAAACGCGCGACGTGACGAACCGGCTGCGGTGGGTTGCGGTTCGTTCACTTTCAATTAAATCGGCGATGAGATTATATACGTTCCCGGACAGCACACAATATTTGTAAAATATTCACAAAGTATATGTAAATATTTATAAGATTTATTTAAAATATTTTGTAAATCTTTTTTCTCTTCTCTCTCTCTTCTCTCTCTTCTCTCTTCTCTTTTTGTGGTCTGATTGCACAGATCATAAATATTTATTATAGATATTATGAAATATGTTAATGCGATTGTCGTTTAACATTTAAAAATGAATATCAAACACCCAATAGAGCACAGAAATAGCATTTGCAGCAATATTGATGGTTGCAATACATTACACGTTGCAGCAATATTGCTGCAAGTTTTATGCTGTTGGGGACGTCAATTTATTACAATTGCGAAATAAATTCAGAACAGATAGAAGAGTTGAATCTCTTATTATAATCCAGACAGCACAGAATATTTATGATAAATATTTATTAATATTTATTTTTCGAAATGTCATATAAATATTTCATACATATTTTATATAAAGCTTTATCCGAAATATTATTAAAATATAGACCAAATATTTTATGTAATATTTATGACAAATATAAATCAATATTTCTAAAAAGCATTTTTTACTTGGATTATAATGTATTATTAAGTATTTTCATAGCGTTTACTATAACATTTACAATAAATATTTCATATTATATATTTATAATAAATGATCTATGCAATCTAAGATCACAAAGATATTTACAAAATATTAAAAATAAATCTTACAAATATTTATAAACATTTTGTAAATATTTTATAAATATTGTGTGCTGTCGGGGAATATAATATCTGTAAGATGTAATTAAAGGGTTAATCGAATGGGCCAGAAATTGATAAAAAAAATAAATATTTCTTTTATTACCGACAAAGTTATGTTTAATTTTTTATACGGATCATATCACAAAAGATGCACGAAAACGAGAAATTAATTACATTATTAATTACACAAACTGCATTAATTGTGAAAATAGAAATCATAGTACATGAATTGCGTTATAAGAGTACTGCTTATTTGCTTTTTAGTATAAAAGTACTGACATTGCTTTTTTGTAACTCATGTAACACCGTTCAAAGTATAATCGAGAGTTGTACGCAATTAGCGAAAGAAAAATTTTACGTTAATAAAAATAATTATTTTTCGTAATTATCGCAAAATAAATATAATCCTATTTTCTTGCATTTTATTTCCAAATGAATGAATATTTCTTATCCAGTGAGAGAAATGATAATGAAATCGACGTCTAATCGACATCGATTTGATGTCGATTCCATTATCATTTCTCACTGGATAATTGGTCCTTATATTATTCCCTTAATGAAGAAAAACATTAATGCCTCTGTTTATACATAAAATAAAAATAGAATTCACTACGATTGAAAATACCATTTTTAAAAAAAGAATAGATAAAACCAAACAAAAACAAAGAGAAGTTGAAAGGAAAAGAACAAAATTTAAATTTTGCACCATATTTAGACCTCTTCGATTTTTCCACTACTAGGGATGAGCGATTTTCGATTATTAATCGAAAAGATCAACAGTTTTTTCTCCAAAAAATAATCGATTCGGTCCGATGCAGTATGAAAAAAAATCAAAGGGAAATAAATCAATTTTGCAACATTAATATTAATCATTAATTTGTACATAATATTAATTTAAGATCTAGCTTCGACCGATATAGGATTCTACTTTATCGATTGTGATCTCACATGTACGGTCTAAAAATGAGATTATTATTATTTACATAATATTAATTCTAGATGATTATTGGATACATTGATACACTCTTTTTATATTAATAACGCTATTGTAATTGTAGAGGCGCTGTTGTAGCCGTGTTTGACATTTTAATATAATTGTAATGATTAAAAACGTCTCTGATATATAATTGTTAAATATTAATTAAAAATTTATCAAAATAAAAATTATTTCCCTTCAGATCGCTCACAGTGTGCGATGTGTCCCTCTCCCAATGCATCGATGTACGATTTTTTATGTCAGATATCGGCAGTTTTAAACAATTTTTTCCTCTCTAATAAAAAAAATATTTTATACTCGGAAAATTTAATGCACTGCAAAATGCGCTTGCTTCGTCCATGCAGAAATCTGACGGTAATCAGACGCATTGAGCGTTCAGTGAGCTCTTGCATCTGATTAGCATATAGATTCCATTATAGATCTAAAAATTGACCAAACAAGTATAAGAGCTCACTGAGCGCTCAATGCTGTAGATTTTTAGGGCTGGCAGTGAATGAAACACAGCCGAAGTTTTAAGCCGTAAACCGTAAGAATTTGACCAATCACAGTCCAATTCGAGTAGAATAATCGACTATGATTCATCCATTTCTTATGGCTTAAGGCTTAGAACTCTATTGTAGATCCGGGGTAAAAGCCATCACACGTACAAAAATTTTAGTCGTGTGATGACCTTTAAGGGTGCAGCCACAAACCACAATAGAAAGAATAAGGAATTAGGAACAAGGAATAACGATTTCAACGTATCAGAAATCAACACCCGGAAACCGGAAAATGCACTGCAGTATTTAGAAAATCTGTCTCTAATGAAGGAATTTCTTTTAAGAAAAATAAATAAAATAAATTATATTCGTTAATTTACGATTTATTTTTAATAAAATCATTGACTTTTCAATATTACTCCTACAATTAAAAACGTTTCCTTAAAAAAATTCGAGTCTCTCGATACTTTTAAAGGAATAATGAATTCGTCACACACCGATGAATTCAATCATCCGTAATTCTAACATCGATAATAATTTTTTCGCACATCGCCCATCCCTACCTACTATCGTCAGACACAGTCCCCTCCAACCCAGGATACGAGACCGACGGTGGGAGAAGGAATAAAAAAATGTTCGGGCTCCTATAGTCTTATGTGCGTCTGGCTTTTCCGCGCGTTGTTGTCGCTGGTCAGTCGCGACCAGTTCCACCCCCGCTCTTCTCTTAACTCAAGTCGCACCGGAAGCGAGACAGCCTCTTCTCTCTTTCTCTCCCGCCCGTCGATTCTGTCTCGGACCGCGCGGAGGTGGTTCCTCGGATCGGAATTGCGCTGACCGATCACTCCGATCAGTAGAATACGAGCGGCCGCGCGTCGATCGTCGTCGAGAGTATCGCGTGGTTCTCGCGGGAAGTCTTCGTTTTCTGCACGACGTTCCGCGTTTTTTACTTTTTGAAATGACATCGAGAACTCTTCGTCTGAAGTGGACCGCCTACCTGGCACTCATTCTGGTAAGAGACTGCACTGATTGCATTAATTAGAATTTAATGCAATTGTGGATTAATGCAATTAATTGAATTAATGGGCCGGTTGTATTAATTGTAAAATTTTGGTTGAAAATGGACGAATCAGAATTTTTGGGTTGAATCTATTGTAATTTTAGTTGAGATAATCGCATTAAGAAAAAATATCCTAAATTTAAATAAATATTTATTAAAAGTGTCAACTAAACACTTACTTACAGTAAATAAATATTTACTTGATAAAAAGAAATGATTATTAAATAAAATTAATGTTCTTTATATCAAATAAATATATCTTTATATTTAACAAATATTTAATTGACACACTGTTCAAATAAATAATTTATTAAATTTCTTTTCAATGCAAAAATTCTAATTGATGTAATCAAATTCTTTGGTTTCTTCTATTTTCAACCAGAAAAGTTTCTAACAATTAATGTATCGTCGAATTCGATTCTTCACCATGTTTGCTGTCAGAATTATTAATCTTTGGAATTAATGTGTGTCTTCCCTATTTAATCAATTGCTGAATATTTTCACAACTGTGTCGCGTATGGATTTGTTAGATTCGTTTATTCATATTTATCTTTCTCCGAATTTTTAAATCGGCGATTTATGGGATTTATGCGCGCATGGAGGTCATGTCGGTTGAAAGACGCAGAAACGTGTCTGCGGCAATGTGAATATGTGTGTATATTAATATCGAGTGGAGGATTTTACTGCGGAGATTAATATCCGATATATTCTTGTTATTATCTTTATCTCAATACCATCGCGGAACGCTCGAGTTTTTTGGCTCTTTTTGCAAAAAAGCAGAAACGCCTTCGGGCAACGAAAGTGTTAATTAAAGGTAATGAAAACAATCATGGTTCGAAGTTGAATTGTCGACATTTTCAACACAATTGTGCCACACAACTTCGAACCATGATTGTTTTCATTACCTTTAATTAACACTTCCGTTGCCCGAAGGCGTCTTTAACATACAAAGTAAGTAATTACTAACTTTCAATAAAAGTTTTTGTTATTCACAGTACTTTTAATACTGCAAGGTATATAAGTGGTTAATTATTTATTTTTAGTATTAAAGTGAATAACAGTGCTTTTATTGGAAGTTAGTAATTAATTATTTACTTTGTGTGTTAAAAACATTGAACAAAAGTGCTTTTACTGAAAGATAGTGATTCATTACTTACTTTTAGCATAAAAACAATAACAGTGCCTTTACTGGAAGGAATAATTAATTATCTATTTTGAGTATTAAAAGCATGAAACAACAATGCTTTTAATGCAAGGTAGTGATTAATTTCTTATTTTGAGTATTAAAGCAATGAACAACAGCGCTTTTACTGGTAGATAGGTATTAATTAGTAATTGCTTATTTTGAGTATTAAAAGCAACAGTGCCTTTAATACTCAAAATACACTAAAATTACTACCTTCTACGAAATAGACCGATATTACATTGGATTCCTGTGAGAGGAATGTTCGTTCCTAAATTTTTCCGTCATCTCCTTTTTACGAATATCGGTCATCCACATTCCATTTTTATTTATCTCTTTTACGTTTCTTTCTTCCTAGAATGTATATTGCCTCAGGTTTTTTCCTCTTATACTAGTTTGACAAGGTTTTCCAACAATGAACAGATTTAAATAACACGTTCGGAAGTTGTCACAAGGTGTTGTGACACATATATGTATCAAATGCACGAGAGTGTGTAATAATAAAACGATGACAGATAGGATACCTGGAAAAGTCGCGGGATTACCTGGCGATCCGCTTCGTTGACGGAAGGAATTAAGATGCAATATTTACCGGGGGGAATATCTAGAGATAAATATTATATATCGTAAAATTACGTTACGACAGTTCTCCGCAATTATTATAGATGCGAATATCTCGCGCGTGTTTTGAATTTTTCAGGATTTTTTCTAAGAAAATGAAGAAAAAAATTGCAAAAAAAATTAAACTGACTCAATCGTATAATAAAATATATAACCTATGTAGAAATTAAACACTTAATTTTATTTTAATAATACATAAATTATCAACAAAGTTTCACACTGAAAAAAATTATTGAATTTTGTTAAATATTTATTTGAAAATACTAACGAAATATTTACTTACAGTAAATAAACATTTATTTAAAATACAAAAATTATACTTATAAATAAATATATGTTTACATTTGGTAAATTTGTAAGTACTATTCAAACAAATATTTAATAAAAATTCAGTAAATTTTTTTTCAGTGTCAACAAAATTAAAATTCTCGAAATGAACAGTGAAATGGACCAAGAACTATTTAAATATAAAAAAGAGAGAATGAAGACATTTTCGATCAAAAAGAAGCAGATCTTGGCTTAATGTGACAAATCGTATCGGCGCAAAAATCACATATGAATATTACTAGGCACCAAAATCTGCTTTTTTTTTCTTTAGTCTCTTTTAAGAATCATTTATACTGGTCATAAACTGTTAACTTATGCCATAAGCTATAAAAAAATTAAACTAATTACTTACGGCATAATTTAACAGTTTCCCAGTCAACACAAAGTCCAAAATTGAGGCATAAGATGTCTTTTGGACATCTTAAAGATGTCTTATGTCTCAATTTTGAATAAATGATCTTTTATTCTCAAAATACTTTCGGATACCGGCGGCCTGCGCGGAGTAATCACACCGCATTATATAATCTCGTTCGCGGCTACATGCACTTGCTTGTAACAGGATCTTATGCCGCCTCTCAACCTCGGTATAGAAATAATTTATCTTTCTCTTATCGCGTTCTATTCTCCCGCCGCGCGCAGTGATTCCGACCTCATGATCCAAGAACAGGACGGTTCTTTACATAATTCCAAGCGCGCGCGCGTGTACTTCGCGGAAAACGGCTTATTTTTAAAGAAAAAAAAGCCGCGGGTCGAGATTCGATTGTTTTCATATACCTTTTTCGTTCGGCAGGTGTGCCAGACGGTGCGACCGATCGAAGGATATCCTCGCGCTTCCTCGGAAGTGTCGGAGGAGTCGCCGGACGCCGGAAGTTCCTCGTCGCAGGACGCGTTGTCGATTTCAAGAGTGATCGAAAAGGCGTACGAGCAACAGGTGTTTCTACAATATTAAACGAAGTAGATCATAAATGTGAATACACAACAATTAGGAAATGAAAGCCTTAACAATGGAAGGACCGAGGCAGCCATTAGTGTGTCCGATGAATACAAAAATTTGTAATTGAGCTCCAAATTGTATTTATTCAAAATTTTCACATTAAAAAAGATGTAATCATATATTCATTCAAAATTTTTGGTTTTCAAAAAATATTTATTTACAAAAAAACTATGAATATTTAACGAGTATTCATATTCATTCAAACAAAATATAAACTGATAAAGGAAGCTCCAATAAGCAATCGTTACCCTTTAACCGTTTGATAACTTTAAGTAAAAAAATGAATTTTATTTATTTTTGTCATTATAATTCAGATTTTATGAAGGAAACTTAGAAATTTTGAAAAATATTTTAGAAAGCAATACATTTTTTATTTATAAATACCTATCTATTTGATAGAGCGTCATATTCCGATATAATTCCGGTTATCATAGTAATGTTATAAACATTTTATAACATTATTTATTAAGCTATCTTGGTCGTTCATTATGGTCTGTGGACATTAAATTCTGAGATATATTATTTATTCCCAATAAAAAATGTCTTTGTTTAATCTATAGGTTAAACAAGGACGTATAGGGCAAGGTCTAAGCACATGGTGTAATCGTAGTCATTGTTTTTATAGATTTCTGTTTTCACTTGCAAGCTTTGCAAGCTATGTGCAGATAGTACAGAGTAAAAGTGAATACGAAACGAAAGTATTCGTAATCATATTAAAAAAATATTCATTCAAATGGAATAAAAAAGTACTTATTCTCGTTTCTTGACGAATAAAAAAGAAGTGTATTCGAATGAGTATTTTTATTCATTTCTTATTCATTTATTCGAATATTAGGTGTATTCACTGGACACGCTAGCAGCCATTTTGGCTCCTCGCGAAATTCAACTACACTGAAAGAAAAGATACCCAGTAAACGAAAATGGATTGAAATGAATTGAAATGGATTCAGATTTTCAGAAATATGGATTCACGAATGTTAAAATGAATACTTTTCAATTCTGAATGCATTTTTATTCATTTACAGGAATTGGAGCACATCTCTATGCTTTTCAATTTAAAAACAATATCAGCTTTTTCTGTGCATTGTGAATATCGTTCAATTCAAAATTTTGAATAGGAAATGCAGTTTTTCAATCCAATTGCATCTAATTGAATCTAATTGAATCCAATTGAATCCAAGAAAAAGTCTTCGCTATTCAAAATACGCATTCGGATAGAAAAAATTTCAATCCATTTTAATCCATTCTCGTTTACTGAGTTGGCTGCTGCAGCCAATTAAAAATGTTATGCCATATTCAGCCAATCTTTTCTTTCAGTGTAACTTTTAGTACTCAGTTCTAACAGAACTAGGATAGTAATATCACAAATTAAATTGACAAGCAATTTAATAATATTGATGCTCATGGATATCTTAGAAAGATACTCATAAATCTGAAGGTAAGAAGCATCTTAAAACCTGTAAATAATTTTAGGTGTTTCTGCGACCGCAAGAATGGCCGCAGAAGATCAACGACGAAGACAACAATTGTTGTTCACAAAGGATCGAACAGACGCAGAGGAGCACTTCGAAGGAGAAGTTTTCGAGCGATGGGGTGATTCAAAGTAGATCAAAAAGATCATTGCAAGGCATGTTTATCTTGTATAAGTATTGACTTCAAGTAATGAATATTCTTTTTCAGTGACTCTCCGGAACTAATCAATAACCATTCATGATTAGATCAAGGTCAGTAGTTTAAACGCAATCGAAGATCTATTTAAAGTTGCGGTTTTCTCCGTAAAACGGGAACTTACGAAATAACGATAGCGCGTGTATTCCGAATATCGTGTGTTATAAAAAGTGATTTCCTGATGAAGAAAATTTTTATATCTCATAATATTTTTAAAAAATTTTTCATATTTTAAATTTATAAAGGTTTAAAAAAATATCTTAAACTAATCAGATATTATAAGTTTTCTTCGGAAATTATAGAATGAGAAATAGATTTTGAATATCTCAGAATTCACGTAAGGAATTCTGGAAAAGATGTAGACTTTCTCAGTATTTCTAAAAAGTTCTAATTTTATAAAAATTTTGTAGAAACACACACACAAATTACATAAGAATTTTCTAAAAAATTATATAAAAGTTATAAAGTTATATAAAAATTATGAAAATTTCTGAAATTTATATAGAAAATTATGTAAAGAATTCTAAGAAAAAGTGTCCCATTCTGATGAAATAATCTCATTATATTTCATATTTTTAATATCTTTAAAAGAATTTGATTTTATAAAAATTTCTAAAAAAAATATCTTTTATAAGTTTTCTTTGAAAATTATAGATTAAGAAATTTTTTGATGTTTCAGAATTTGCATAAGTAAAATATTTAAAAAAGAATATTGACTTTCTCAGTATCTCTGAAAAGTATTCCAATTTGTATTTAAAAATCTGAACAATTTTCTAATAATTTATAAAATCATATAGAAAAATGTGAAAAATTCTGACATTTATATAGAAATTCCGAAACAATTGTGGAAGAATTTTAAAAAATATTCATAATAAATATTGCTGAGGTATCTTTCTCCTTTGCAGATTCGAGCACTAACATGTCGATGTACAGAAGTCCGGACATGCCGCACAGGGACGCGGGTACGTCAATGCACAGGAATTCCGAGGAGAAAATTATTTTTCCGGACGGTAGGATTTCGACGGAAACATCGATGCTGCCGACATTGATCTGCCGGAAAAGTACGTTCTGCGAGAACGTCGCCGACTATCCCAGGCAACTGGTGAACACAGCAATACAGCGGAACGCCAGTTTGAGATTCCTGGAGAGTGTCGATACTGTCGATTCGGTTAGAAATGATTCCGTCACACATAAGAACGCGTGAGCGTTCGTTTTATTATTAGCTCATCATATCGTTGCGTCAAAATGAAGTTTATTTTATATTCTGCTATAATTATTCAGCTGTGCGTATATGTGTACGTCTTTGCAGAACAAAGAATTGCGAAATTGACATAATCTCGGCGTGTTACGTAAACTTCCGATACACGAGACACACGGAAATGACGTTGAAGTATTCTTTAACACTACGTTTTATGCAATATGGTGACAATGAGGGAAATCTGAAATCTAAATTAAAATCATTATCGTTCCAAATTATACGTGGAAAAATGGTTCTGCTGAAGTATCTAAAAATTTAATTAGACACAAATCTGAAAATAATTTTATTGAACCATCAAAGTGATTATGTAGAATGCTTAAGATATAATTGATACTAAACGTCCCAATAATTGAACAGTTGGTGAACATTTATTAGACAGTTATTGGATGAAATGAAAAAAATTTTAAATATCAAACTTTTAATTGTATTTAAGACTTTAATCGTTGTTTATAAAAATTTAATAACAAATTTATTTAGAATCGTATGTATCATTAAAAGCTTAATATTTAAAATTTTTGTCATTTTGTTCAATAATTGGATCATATATTAAGTACATTAAACGTTAATAACTAGACATCGGATTCTTATGCAATTTCATATTTTTTGCAGATTGGAAAGTGACATCAAAATAGAAAGTTTTATTAAAAAAGCATTCTAAAAATGCATATTTATTTGTGCATATTATACAAATTTGCATATTTTGTGCACATCTGCAAAAAATATCTGCATAAAAATCCGATGTCTATTAATAACAATGCTGCAAAAAGTTTTAACATTCCAGCAATCAATTTAAGTATCCTACAAAAATAGAAACAAAATTATTTTTATATCTGTATCTAGCTAAATTGTTAGACATTTCATCAAAACTGTTCTTTCCATGTATAGATTATTTTTGCGTTAGATTGACAGTGAAATTATATAATGCCGGTTTTAATGTATTACTGTACTTATAGTTTCAATCTTCAATATATTTAATATTTTACTTGCCTCGTTTATTAAATTCCGCGACGTATCTTATAGGGTTACATATATATGCTTTTCCAGATGTCTGACGTCGGCGACGTGGAACAGAGGATAGACACGATGTCGCGCGAATCAGTGCTTTGCCCAATTCGCGTGAGTTGATTTGGCTTTTTTCTTCTTTTGAATAAGTTTTTAGTTTCCTTAGATTACCTCTGCATTGTGCAATAAATATTAGAATTAGTAAATAACATTTGAAATATCATTAATCGTTCGCAGGAACAAGTAGTATACCCGCAAACAGCGCAGAACAAGGAAAATCAATGGTTGTTCATCGTGAACCAGGATGACTTGAAGCAAGGAATACGCATCGAAGTTTGTTTGTAAGAACAATTCTATTTGAGTAATTGATAATCGAAAACAGCTATATTCAAAATTTTTTTTTAATGAGATCACACAATTACTCCTTCCCAAACAATGTCCAAAGACGGAAGATTGTTCAAATGTCCAAAGACGTCTTATGTTCCGATTTTAAACTTTATATTGTCTGGATGGGTTTCTTAAATCACGAATTGAACATTTAAAAGATGTGCAAAGCAGTTATAAATTGATCTATAAAATTAAAAGAGAAAAGTGGATCTAATTACAAAATCAAATCATTTCTACTTATAGTTATATTCGTCAGTCAATTTTCAAAAATGGTAAGACACTTCAAAATCAGCTAAAATCCTTTCTTCAAAAACCAGTCGAGTGCATTCTATTTTAATAAATAAAAATTGTACTTCTATTTATGTCATATTGTACATTTCTTGTTAACTAAAACAACAATTTTTCAAAAAAGAAAATAATATGGGGACGGAATCGTCTGATATATACTTATAGCGAGTTTTTAATTGCAGGAACGAAGGCCAGAAGTGCAACATGGTTGAAGGCTTCGCCGAGGGCTACACGACCTCCTGCAAACAGAAATATATCTATCGAGAATTGGCAGCGGTGGGAAGCGATGGTAACATCTTCAAGGATCAATTCCGCTTTCCGTCGAGCTGCTGTTGTCACGTGAAGTTCACTGGCGATCTTACATCCAGGCTGGGACTAAGACTAAACTTGTCAGTCAATCGAACACAATAAAGTAGATCAAGTTTTCACATCAATGATACTCCAATAGGAAAGCTAGGACGAGCGAAGAGAAAATATAATAGAGTGACTCTTTCAGTCTCATTCGTGTCTACGCAGACGTTCGGTACGTCGCACGTTCACAGATAAGATGCTTAGGATGACTCTGTCATATCAACTCTGATGCTATTACACCAAGCAGCTTGTTGTTAACTGTTAACAGTAAAATTATGGGGCGATAATTTTTGTAATAAATTCTCTATAGTGGTTTAAGATGCTCATTAGCATAGTATTGTTAAATTGCTTGTCAATTTATAATTTGTGATATTACATACTCCAGTTTCAGTTCAGAACTATGTTTCAAGATCGACAAATAACACCAGTTTACAAATTTTGAATACTTTTTACTGCAAAAAAGACCTAACTTTTTTTAATGTATTTTGGGACGCTGAGTTCGAATATGCCATCAGAAAAATTCCATCAACACTGCCGATTTGTTTTCTAATAAAACTTGTTTTCAAACTTCCTAATTATATTGGAAAAAGTCTTTCTTTTTTTAATAATTTTTCTTATATCTCAAAATCCTGAAAATATTTCAATGGTAGATTCGGACTCATAGAAAATTATCGTAGAAATAATCTTCATATCATACGAAACTTTGTAAACCAGTGTAATCGGCACACAGTTCGCATGAACTGGAAACTCACGCAAAAATATTATTAGGCCAAGATCCGCTTTGACCAAATATGGCCTTCACTTCTTCGCTTATTTGTGTTATTAATTTTTTGTTTCACACATGAAAAAAAGAATTAGATACTAAGAGCAACGAGTACAGTTGAATACAATTTGAAATTTTACTGAAAACAATTCTGTCTATTAAATTAATTGTCGAGCTTGGTCGAAGTTGTCGCCAGCGGTTTTTGGTTACTCCTTTTTCCTCGTTAGAGAGAAATAAAAACTACTCCCTGTCTTCATTCTCTTTCTACGTTCAGACATCGTGCCTCATGCTCGGTCTATTTGTATTACGTCTATGAATCGGAGGACCACACTGTCGTGTCCAGAATATGAAGGTGGAGGAAGTTGATACACGAAGGAATTCGCGAGCCGAGAACAATCGGCGACATCGATATCATGTCGATTAACGAAGGAACGGAGGTGTCTCCACATGAAGGAACTATGCCGTTTTATAAATATCGCCAATGCTCTCTTGTATTATTATTAATATACGCGACAATATTCGACAATAGGATAAGTATTACGTGTACAGAATTATATTATGTGATATTATGTGATACGTTTACTTATACTCTAATTAACATGTCTACGTTATATTTTCTAAATCTTACAAGTAATTTTACAAATAAAACGATCCATTCCTCGTTCTTGTGTACATTTTTTTCCGCAAGGAACGTCAGATCGCCGTCAAAAAGGCACATGATTTATAGAATACGTTCATAAAATATTAAGTTTTTAGACGCAATGCGTCTCCAGTCAAAAATATAGAGGTATAAAGTCGTAAATGATTATTTGTACGCTGTAACATGATTAACTCTGGCAGTTTTCCTTTCCAAATGGAAGTCAGAGACTTGTCCAGTGTACATAAATTTGTCTTGATTCTCTAACGGAGCATCTTGCAAAATGCAATCTTGTTCATATGAAAGAAATGCGCTCGTCCATCAGACGAGTAAGGAACATGGATATCAAAAAGAAAACATCAGTCATCCTTCCGCTACATCGTAAAGCTCTCTCGCTCTGTCGCTATCGTATTAAATATCCTGCTGCGACATTGACGAAGCTATTCTCAACATGCCTGTGACAGAAAGAGCGAAAGAATTCAACTGATTAGCTCTGACAAAGAAATAAAAGAGAAAAAGTATATTTTACACAACAGGAACAAGGGATTTCTGGAATAAAATCAACAAAGCTTCAAACAAATAATTTATCCTATTTTTTCTACCAATTCTAGATTTCTTCTTTCGAACGTCTTTAAAACGTTTTGAATTGCGATTTTAGACTTTGCGTTGGTCCGGGAAAGGAGGATCTGGAACCGACAGAAAGCTGAGACGTACCTTGGCGCTGAAATCGGTATCAAAACCACTCTTCCTCTGCATTTGTGCCTGGAGGTCGGCCAGCTGGGCAATCGACATGTCGATGTCGCCGCTGCTGATGTGCGCTGTGTGTCTGAAATTCGTGGGCACGCCGATCATGCTCCGGTCTATCCTGAGCCTCTGATGCGGCCTGCCACTGTTCCGCCTGTTGTTCCTCGTTGGCCGTGGCGTCAGGCAGCACGTGAAACACTGCACCCAGAGCTCGTTGTTGCCAGCCATCTCTCGCACGTATCCACACGTATCACTGTAAAAATTTCACAGGTGAGGTAAACACCTAAACATCTCGAGTGACATGTACTTATGGCCAGAAACATACATCTGTATTCATAGTCAGGGGTTATATTTAAGATTTCCTATTATTAAATTTATTTTCAGATGCTCTATGAATTATTTTATCGACTATTAGCATCTAAAGATGAACTTAAGAAAACCTTAAATATAAAGCTTAACTATGAATAGAGAGAGAAACATGATAAAATTTATTATTATTAATCTCAAGTGCTTTTTTTATTTATATAATATGTGTGTGATAAAATAAATTGTTTTTAAAAATTTCAATTAAATTACAACATTATATTTAAAAAAGCATTTGAAATTATTAGTAATAATACAAACAAATAAAATTATTCAGATTTAAAATTCTCATTAACATCTAATTATTAATATTCTTACAAAGATACTTATTAGTATAAAAAATTATTAAGTTTGTCAATTTAATAAGGAATATTACTGCTGTAGTTCTAAAAATATTTCGGCACGCAGATTGCAGAATTAGATGTATATAAATTCTACTAAGATCTGTTTTAACTGAATATAGGATTTCTCTTATTTAATTAAAATAAACAAATAAAGTTTTGTGTAAATGTCTGGACACAAGTATGTGTCTGATCACTGCAAGATTGGGAAAGTTACTTTCCAAGTTACTCATAAAAGTCATAAGTTACTTTTTATTATAGAAATTGAGAACAATAAATTCGGGTATTCTATTTTATATTATATTTTGTCATTTGCTCCAATTTTGTATTACATTTGCGCTAAATTTCTATAACAAACACATATAAAGTAACCTAAAAAGTAACTTATAAGAAACAAAGTAACTTTCCCAGTCCTACTGAGACGTTTATCTTGTATCTTTACCTGGACAATCTCCTGATAACCCAGAAGGAAATTCGAAGGCTCCTCGATTTAATCCGGGCCGAGCAGCTCGACGCGAATGAAGTCCACGACTGCGACTCGCGGAGCGGAATCAGCGGATTCACAGCGTTCCAGGTTAATCTTCGCGGCGTAGAGGTTAAGTTGACGGACGACGGTTGCGACCGGTCTCAACGGCCGACGAGTCGAACAAAACAAACATTTCCGTGGAACGCGCGGCTCGCGATTGCGAAGGACATCGTTCCCTGCGAGCGTAAATACTGGAGGACGGTAAGGATATCGGAAGATATCCAGGCGGCTGCTGCGGCGATGGAAACAAAGGCAAACCTGGCAAGCTCGGTCGGCTCGCGATGTTGACACGAGCGCTGTCAGACCCGCGGCCCGTTTCACACGATCGCTTCTTCGCTATTCTTCGCGATTCGCCACACGGATCCTTTTACGTCCGTTCTTTGTAGCTGCACTATGTTATACTTTCTGCTTAAGGAGGTCTTCCAAGTTCCAGTCTTTTTCCTAACATAAGAATTTGAATATTGAAGAGCTTATTCTCAAGTATAATATAATATATTATTCTCAAAAATATAATATAATGTAATATATATATAATATAATATATTCTCAAAATTATAATATAGTATACTTTCTGCTTAAGGAGGTCTTCCAAGTTCCAGTCTTTTTCCTAACATAAGAATTTGAATATTGAAGAGCTTATTCTCAAGTATAATATAATATATTATTCTCAAAAATATAATATAATGTAATATATATATAATATAATATATTCTCAAAAATATAATATAGTATACTTTCTGCTTAAGGAGGTCTTCCAAGTTCCAGTCTTTTTCCTAACATAAGAATTTGAATATTGAAGAGCTTATTCTCAAGTATAATATAATATATTATTCTCAAAAATATAATATAATGTAATATATATATAATATAATATATTCTCAAAAATATAATAACTAATATAAGAATATTTGAATATTGAAAAGGTTATTTTCAAATATATTGAGAATGTTTTCAGATTTTTTTACTATATATAGCTTTCTTTAAACGATTTTCTAAGAGTTTAAATCCTTATGAAGGAGGTTTTAAGATTTTAAATAATTTAATTGTAAACAGAATATTTAAAAGTTTTAAAGAGTTACGTATATGGATATAAAAAAAGAGTTTAAAAAACATTTTGGAATTAAAAAAAGAAGTTTCACTGTATCATTTTCGTTTGTAATTAAAATATGTATGGCGTTCCTGAATTTTTTCAGATTTTTTAACCGTATATGGTTACAGATGCTCGATTTTTGAAGTTCGTAGCGCTACAAACTTTTGTTCCGATTCAATAGAATAGACGTATAATATGCTATAACTGGACGTGGAGTAGATAAACAATAAGTTCATCTATATTTATACAAAAAAAGTTCAGGCAGGTTCAGCTGTAAAGAATAAATTGTTTCTCACGTACCTCGACTGCTACCTTAAGCTGTTATAAGATTTCTGATACGCTTTTAAAAATGTCCATATTCATTCTTCACATAGTTTTCTTTGTAAGGAATAATGATCAACATATAACATCTCATTAAATCTTTTTTTCTTTTATATTGCAACCTTTTACGTGAGAAAAAAGGAAAAACTTTTTGAACTTCTTGTTTGAAATACATCCAACACAAATATAAAAAGGCTAACTTCTATTTAAATGGATTTAAATGGATCTTCAATATATATCAATCTTTACTCTTTTTTTATTTTTTCTTTCCTACCTTTAATGAAAATTTTTCTTAGAATCCTTCACGTAGCTTTTTCAGAATTTCTCTCTCTATATATATTTTATAATTTTTTATACGAATTCGAACACTTTTTAGAAGTGTTTGAGAAAGTCTATTATCTCTTCTATAATTCTTAAATTTATTTATGAAATAGAAGTTTGAAATATATTCTAAGATTTCTCATTTTATAATTAATAATAAAACTTAGAAATCTGAAGAAATAATATTCTTTTAAAAATCTTCATAAAAATTAAAAATATGAAAAATTCTTAAAAATACGAAATTTTTTTTCATTGGAATAGTAATTCCAAATTCCTACTTTAAACAATCTATCTACTTTGGTATTATAATTGTTCTTTATTATTATTATTTTAACAAAAACATAATCTAATACCATAAAATAGTGACAAAATAGTTTTTTCCGAAAGAAAAAATCTAGAGTCGGTAGAAAAAATAAAAATAGGATAAAATGTTTATCCAATAATAATAAATTTTATTCTTTTTCTTAAACGAAGATCCGGCGTTTTGTCCGTAATGGATTGCCATGAATTGTGGATCGTGTAAAGTGGGCTGTTGAGCTCCGCCTGTCCTCTTTACGCTGTTTACCGCCTTATCCTTGTCTACCTTGTCTCAATGGAGCATAAATGTGTTTCGAGTGCGGGAAGTGCAAGGAGTACAGTTAGGACGAACCGATCTGTATATAATGCGTCCCAGATCAATGTAACGAGCGTCAAGAGAAAAAGAGAGAGAAAAAGAGGGAGGGAGAGAGAATTAATTGCAGGCGATATATTTATCTTACTTACCGTTAATATATTCCTTGATAAAAAATTGTTATCTCATATTTTTAAGAATTATTCATATTTGAGACTTATGAATATTTCTGAAAAATGCTTTAAAATTCTTTAGATTTTAAAAGATTTCTTCAGAATATATAATGACAAATCACAACAACAATCTTAGAATTTTTAGAATTCATAAAGTGTGAATATGTATAAAGGATTCTTTTATATTTTCACGTAGAAAAGATCTCAGTCGACACAAATTAAAAGTATCTAACATAACATTTATGTTATATTACATTTATAATTTTTAGAGTTTAGAGCTTTGTTACTTTTATATTTGGTCTCAACTGAGATGGTAGATTTTATCAGCACTTCTGAAAAACATTCTAACTCGTCTAAGAAAATTTGAGAATTTTTTAAGAAATTATAAAATTGTATAATTAAAAAAATTTTTAAAGTTTATGCAAACAAAAGAATACGAAGAATTTTTTTTAAATTTTCATCAGAGTTATTAAGCAAAATGTTAATAGTCTGCTTAGATTTCTAAGATTTTTCATTTAAAATCTGAAGAGATAAAGTGTTTTTTCAAATGTTCATAAATTTAAATATGAAAGATTCGTATAAATATTTGATTGAGTAGAATATCATTGTAGATTAGCATTGACATATCTACGTTAAACTCGTATTTTGTCAGTCGATTATCTGCAGTTAATATCATGACATATTTCCATAGCAAACTAATATCAGAAATCAAGTAGAATCGATCATTTCACAACCATTTAAATGGAATACATTATTCAAATGATTATGAAACGACAGGTTCTATTCGATTTTTAACGAATCAATTTGCCATACTTTGTTATATTTTTACATACAAAATATGACAGATACTTATAAAATCTGTCCTTGACAGATTTTATTATCTGGAACTTTTTTATGGAACGAATATGTTCCAATACGTTTCGAAAATTATATCTTTCGTAAATATCGAGCCATTGAGGTCAAGCAGAATATCAAATATTAAGTCATTAAATCAAATATTGATCTTATTAAATAAAAAAAAATTATTTTAAAGTGGACCGCTTAAATCTTAACTAAAAGATTGCGATAAATGTAAAATAAAAATTATTTGCGCAATGAGAAAGTTTTCGGGTCAACCACGACAGATCCATCGTTCTTTGCGTAAAGATTACTCAAACTTCGACTTTGGCTTGCGTCATATCAATTGAAGACTGCGAATTAGAGATTAGAATTCAGTCAGATTATTTTAATTTTAATCCGTTTCGTTTTAATTGACTGAATTCTAATCTTCAATTCACAATCCTCAATGCGTATATAGCGTGTGTTACGGGCTTTAGACAATATGAATTTCCGCGATGACACGTTCACACTTCATTATATTTACAATGAAGCATAATGATGGAAGGGCGAGAGGTATGTAAAATGCCAGCTAATACACTTTATTTAAATAAATTATGTACAAGTGTGCTTCGAGCCGGATCGAGACGTTCGATCCACGCCTTCATCGCTTAGAACATAAATTAAAGTGTTAATTTCTTTTACGATAAATTGACTGCAAAGGCCTTCGCTCTCTCGTGTCCTTCGATCAACCATCCTCCCACGCTCCTCCAACCCTCCTTAGATCTCTTTCCTGAACGAGTCCCTTCTCCGGTCACCCCGTTCACGAGATGTGTTCACGCAGACATTGTTAGAAATTATCACAGTCTGTCTATTTACAGCGTTAAACGTTAACGTGATGATTCTAATCTAGAGAATTAACATCGCCTTTCGCTCACGTGTCTCGAATACTCTGTCATGCGCTCGCTAGTGTTTTAACGTTCAGAAAAACTCGAGGAAAAAACTCCACATACGCCCACACCTACACGCACACATACATACACATACGCGCGCAGTCTCACACATACACATACACACACATACGTAAACGCTAAACGTGGAATTTGTGAAACGGATAATACTTTAACTGTACGTGCGAATCCCAAGAAAACGCTTCTCGTGATAGCGAGCCTACTAAGGAAGTAAACTTACATATTAATACATTATATATATTGTATATATATGTATATATATATATCTACCAAGTATCGGACAATTTAACGGCGCGAAATCGTATAGCTGTACAGTTAAGAGCAACAATGCTGTCTGATTCAGAATTTATGAAACTTTGTATTGTTATCTGATTCAAAATTCGTAGAACTTCGCATTTACATCATAGATGTAAATGCATAATACAAATAGATGTTGAACGATATTCAGTCAGATTTCATATTTAAGAACGATATTTAAAAACTATACGTTCGTTTCGTTGACTGTGATCTTATTTAACAGTTTCTTCAGTCTTCAAACATTCGGATCTAGCTAAAGTAAGATTAAATTTAATCTCGGTTCAAGTAACTTTTTATTTTTTCTGATTCTAACTGAGATTAAAGTCAATCTATATTAACAAATAAGTTTATTAAATTTAGATTTCCGATCGATATTTTTTGTTCAATTATACGCTTTCGATATAAATATGTTATTTAATTTTAATTGAAAAAAAAAATTGTTTCTTGTAACTCTTTCTACTGCAATTTAAACAAGAAATAATACTACTTAAGATGATCTTAAATGCAAGATTATATCGCTAATAGCATTGGCTTCCCACAGAAGAATGCGACGCTAACGAATGGTGGGACGGTTACGAAGTAATAAACATCTATGAAAAAATATACTATCGCTAGTTTGCACGCAATCGCATTACTGTACGTTTCCGCGATGTTCTTTTATAATACAATACTATTTATATCTGTTATCAATAACAATGCATAATATAAACGAACAATTTGCATGTGCACATCACATAGAAAAATATCATTCTATTTTTTAAAAAAATTGATTACTTTGCTCCTTTACCAATTATCTTTAACAACTATTTTCTTGATAATAATCTTAAACTATATCTATTCTAAATTTTAGAAAAACTCATTATTATGTGACTTAAAATAAAAATTTATTTTTTTTTGGAAGAATATTATAAAATTAATCGAATTCATAACAATCAAAAATTGAAACGATTTTATATAATAAGCAAAGTGGATTTGTTTTAATTTAATAATTTTGATTGAAGTATTAAACTTACTAGAATTCAGAATCTTTTAAATACATTTAATACTTGTGATAAATTTATGATAAATTTGCGGTTATATGAATTTTTGAAATACTTGAAACAAGTGATTATTACTTGCGTATAGGATGTATTTTTCTGTGTGAAGAGATAAAGAGTGTCCGTGTACTTCTTCTGTCACATCCAACTATTCGTTGACAGCAGTTCAGCGAAGCCATGCTCGGTCTATTCATATTAAAATCTACGATTTGCATATCCGATCTTTTCCCTCTAATTGATCTGTCAGGAAGAAGCTAGAAGGAAAAATTGCTAATTCAATCCTCGTTACACCAAAACTAGACAGCATTTTTGTTCCCAATCGTATCAAAGATTTTGTTTATCATTATGTATTTACATCTAACGTACCTACGTACAAAATGTCGCATAGTAAAAATTCCCGGTTTAATCTCTTATATTTACATACACGATCATTTAGGAGAATGCAGTCGTCATCCTCGAAATTTTATTTTTCAATTATTACTTAATGTTTAATATCATTTCTCTTTCATAAAATACATAACTCGGAAAGAAGACGTTAAGAAATGTTGCAAAAATATAATTTTTGCAATTACAAGAGAATCCTATTAAATAAATATAAATCAATCTCTTAAACAAATTGGATAACTTTTATCTAAATTAAAACCTATAGATTTATCATTAATTTCTCTCAATCACGCAGATAGGATAAAGTCACAGTGGGGAGGATAGAGAGGAATGGTGCTATTTGCTTAAAGACTGAAAACGTTTGTAATTACATCATATATATATCTTCTAATTTAGGCAACTTCTAAATTCCCGTTTGAATAGGCTATCCGATCGTTGGATGAATACACTGGCATCGTTTTAGCTTCATATCTGAATTAGTTACTCTCGGATCGAATATATCGCGTGCAAATATTTTTACACCATGACAGTTGAATAAAAAATTATTTTCAATTAATTAATTTATTATTGAATAACTTATTGTTTGTCTTTTATAATTTAATTCTTTATTATTCTTAAGTTGTTACGAATACTTGGTTCAAAATCACGAATGCCTAATACGATTTGAGTTTAAGTTTTCCGAACGAATTGCTTAATTTCATATAAAAAGACAAAAATGACGTCGAGTGTATATCCAACTGATATCGCGTGGTCTCTGCCTCCTAAACAGAGTGCGGAAGTTCGTTACCATGATCAATCTTTTTCTAATTGAGCGAGCTGAAATTTGTTCAGATTGGTCAATCAGCTGGGTGACGCGAATAATAAAGTAGAAGAGAGAACATATGTATAGTGTCTTAAATAGAAAATTAATAATTTTAAAATGGGCTAATGAGAGCTAATATACCGCGGTTGTTTTTAGCGCATAACCTTTAATTTATTTTCTCTGCTTTTACGTATCGTTTAGCATTTAGAATTTCTTTCAACTTTATTCTTTTTCTTAGGAAGACCTTGTTGTGTTGGTTTCCGCTGTTAAATTTTTTTTTAAATCAACTCGATCGATTCAGAATTCATTTTGGTGGATCTCTTACCTTTCGAATGATTACTGTCAATACACTATAAAAAAAGATCACGAAATTCAACTCGAATTGAGGTAAACCAACTCAATCGATTGAATTAAATATGGCGAACTAACTGTCGGGTTGCGTCAAGAAATATTTTAACATTCCTTTAATATCTTCCTTGGGTTAAATAAATATTGAATTTATTGCTTAGACAACTTCGTAGATTATTTGTACGTACACTAGGAAAAATGTTTTGTTCTATGAACTAAAATGTAACAAAATTTGGTTGAAATATATCGAACAAAATCGTTTTGGTTAAAATATACCGAGTAAAACTGTAATTTTATGTGAACTAAATTATTTAGTTGATATAAATAAATATTTTTGTTATAGAAATTATTTTGCAAAAATAACTAAATTTTTTGTTACATAAACAAAATATTTGGTTGCTATTAAAAAATGCTTCAACTAAACAGTTTTGTTGGAGGCATTAAATTTTTTTTCCTAATATATTATTGATGCTTGAATTAATTCTTGCTGTTTTTTGCTACAAAAACTCATGTTTATTTCATCAAAAAGGTACCCGATATTTTATTCACAATATTGCCCATCGAAAGCTATAACCTTTTCCCACTTTTCGGGTAACAAATGGATTCCGCGGTAGAAAAATTTAGGTTCTTTCGATCCAGTCATCGAGCCATTTTTTTATATCTTCGAAATAACTGAAGTGCTACTCAGAAAGACCATGCTGCATCGACCGAAACAAATGGTAATCTGAAGGAGCAACGTCTGATGAATAGAGCGGGTGGAGTAAGATATCCCATCCAAGTGCCTCCAAGATTTCCTTCACTGGTTGTGCAACATGTGGTCTAGCGTTGTCACGAAGAAGAATAACTTTGTCATGTCTTTTGACATATTGCGGGTGTTTTTCTTTGAGTGCTCGATTCAAATTGAGTAATTGACGTCAGTAGCGTTCAGCATTGATGGTTCGACTCGGTTGCAGCAGCTCATAGGACTACTACACCGACTTGATTCCACCAAATGCACAGCATGACCTTCTTTCCATGAATATCCTGTTTTAGCGTTGATGTTGATGGTTCGCCGGGACGCGGCGATGGAAATCCATGATTTCTTGCGCTTAGGATTGTCGTAACGAATCCACTTTTCATCGCCAATCACAATTCGATGTAAAAACGACTTCCGTTTTTGTTTTTGAAGCAGCAATTCACAAATAGCTAAACGTTTCGCAATGTCTCTTTCTCTCAAGTCATGTGGGACCCAGTTTCCTAGCTTCTGGATCATTCCCGTTACTTTTAAACGTTTGCTAATGGTTGACTCATCAACATTTAATGTTTTCGACAACTCTTTGTCAACGTCTGATATGAATCTTCTTGAAGTAATGCCTCCAATTCGCCATGTTCAACTTTTTCGACTGACCAGGGCGCTCTTTGTCATTCACGTCAAAATCGTTGTTTTTGAATCTTCTAAACTAATCTCTGCAAGTTGTTTCAGATAGAGCATACTCCCCATAAGCCTCCATTAGCAAACGATGACTTTCAGCAGCAGATTTCTTGAGATTAAAACAGAAAAATAATGCTTCCCGCAAATGTACTTTTTTTGGTACGAAACCCGATTTTTAATGCGATAAAAAATTGTGTTCTTTGCATCCGACCAAATGTTATATACTGATTATTAAAGCCTATTGACATACTTTCATACAGGAAAAACGGTTCATAAGACTTTTGGCTTACCAGTTCCATTATTTGCTGATTCATCATCTAGCATTAAAATCCAATCAAAAGAAGTTCAATATTTAAGAAAAACAGATATTTTTATTTAGGATGAAGCGTCAATGGCACCACGATATGCTCTAGAAATTATGGATCGAACGTTGCGTGATATCATGAATAATAATTTATCTTTCGGTGGAAAAATTATCATATTAGGTAATGATTTTAGACAACTTCTTCCTATTAAAATACATGATACTCGAAGTGAAATCGTGATTCTTTCCATCAAGTTTAGTTGTGCTTGGAAATACTTTGTAAGTTTCTCTTTAACGGAAAACATAGGAGATGGCGTATTAAATGACTCTAACGATAATATACAGTTTCCAGATAATTGTATTGCACCCATAAATAACAATATTGCAGAAGAGATATATGGTGGTCTAATATAAAATAAAGAATTTAATAAACTGATGAAGTGTGTGCAATACTTTTTGCAAGAAATAAAGATGTAGATGAATTTAATAAACAAGTTGTCGAATTATTAGATATATTAGAAGAATGAATTTATACAAATATAGATAGTACTGAAAATTGCAATAATAATAATAACGAGATTAATGAAGTTATATTTCCAGAATATTTAAATAGTTTATCTCCATCATTTCTTCCTCCTTATGAATTACGGTTAAAACTAAATTATATCATTATGTTGATAAGAAATCTAAGTATTAATGAAGTTCCTTGCAATGGCATCAGATTAAAAATTATTGAACTAGCTGATCATTTACTAAAATGCAAAATTTGAACAGGTGACAAAATAAGAGATATTTTTGAACCGATAACATTGTATTGCGAAAATGTATATCCTTTCACTTTTAAAAGAAGACAATTTTCAATAAAATTAACTTTTGCTATGGTTATTAATAAATTACAAGGTCAGACGTTTGACAAAATAGGAATAGATCTTCGCAAAGATATTTTTAATCATGGACAACTTTATGTTGCCTTTTCACGAGTACAATCTTGGCAAGCATTAAAAATTTATCTTGGTAGTCAACGCGAAAATAAACAAATTAAAAATTATGTATATAAAGAAATATACATAATTCCTCTTCCTTTTTATATAAGAATATAATGGTATTTAATAATATAAAAGGATATAAATTTTTAAATAATATTTTTTATATGCTTTAATACACTAGGACATCACAGACGTTCATTTTGCTATTGTTCGACCTTTTCACTTTTTGTTTGCTTAAATACTTTTTAATATTTAAATATATACAGTTCATATTATACTGTTAAAATTAAATTACTAACCTAATATATATGGAAGAGAACCAATTAATGTAACAGAAAAGAACCAACAATGAACTTCGAAATTTTCAAAAAAACTTCAATAGATTCCAGTACTGATTTAATTCTTTTTCTAAAAGGAAGAATGATCACACATATATGTGTATATCAATAAAAAATATAATGTTAAGAAAGAAATAAAAGCAAATGCATAAATTTTATTTAGATAACACAATTTAAGGGAATTTATGGGAATATTTTTAAACATATAAATTCGTATATATTGGTAAAAATTATATACTTATTTTTTACGAAAAAGTATACTATAATATGAAAAGTTCAGTAGCGCGCACTTGTTATGTTCTAGTGTATTAAAATATTGTTAGAAATGATTTAAAAATTTTGATACAGGGGGGACATACGCTTGGTCGAAAAATTCTGTGTCAGTTATCAGAAATTCTGTTCAGTTTGTAAAATGGCATTTTTCTGCCATTTAATGTGTACCATTTCTGACATTAATCTGTGGCGATTATATTGCCACGACTTTGTCTGCCAAACGCACGACAAGTCCTCGGAAATGTACACACGGATTCTCAATACACGTATATACTTTCGTCACGAGACCAATAATAGGATCTTTAAATTCGGCAGAGCGAGAGAGAGAGTTTCTTTTACCGTTTCTTTATATCGCTCACGCACGTAAAGAGAAATAAGACAAACGTATAACGCATTCATAATTATGTATTAAATTATAGTTGAACGATGGCACTAAAATGTAATTACTTTAAAATTCGTAAATGTATTTAAACGATCACTAAACTAACAAATTTTTAATTGTTAGAATCATAACGTAGTGTAGCGACTCGCCGCTAGAGAGCGAGCAACTTGAAGAGTTTCTCGAGAGCACCTGAGAGAACCGAATTTTGTATACATAAGGACTCCGATTATATCCTCCTAAGCTCGTAGCGAGACACGAGCCCGACTCTTCGGTCGTCTTGGCACACGAGCCGAAGTCGTTCGCGTAGAACGAGTGCTAATGGCGGGTTTCTTCTCCTTTCAGATGGAGGATCACCAGCAGCCAATGGAAAGAAGCGTAGCGAACCTGGCGCGCGAATTGCGGAACATTATGAATGGGCTCCGTTATTCCACGGACCAAATGGAGGAGTCCATCGTAAAGGCGCGAGCGAAACTGAACCTGGTCCGACAACGCGCCGATCAACTTGAAGTGACGCTCACCCGACTGGACGCCCGCAACATGGTGACGAGCGGGATGGTTCAAAGACTGGAGGGGTTCGTCGCCTACTTGGACCGCCTCGTGGCGTTAGAATCATAACAAAGGTAACAGTGACAAATAATGACAAAAGTAATAAATACTTCGCGAGAGAAGTACAATAGATTCAGAAAAATCACGAGCGACCGGTCTGAAGAGTGCGAAATCGGAGAATCGATTTTAAAACACGGTCCTTATAAGATGCGCTCCGAGAAATTATTCATTTTTCTGTACCCGATAATCGAAAGACTCCCACGTACAGCGATCGACTATGGTCATCACGCGAGTTCCTAATTTAACTAATTTTATCGAGTAGTCCTACCAAAAACTCTGTAAAATAAAGGTAAAGGTTTAAACCTTAAAATAATTTAATTCAGTTCTTGCCTCTAATGGTCACACATCCTGGTAAAATAGCCAAAAATCTTTTTTGATAGTTCCTTTTCTTACATTAATAAATGTGTATTAATGTAAAGCATAAGAAAAAAAGGAAACAGAGAAAATCCAAAAGTGCTACGCACGGAATGTAATGAATATGTTAATGCAACAAATATGAAGAAGCACAAGACAGATGAATTTATAATCTGTTGTGATTATATAATAAATTCAATGATTTTGATGATTGCGATACACGACCCACTTTGCAAGCCATCGTATCCTTAGAACATACATACTGGAAGGGCCATACCGTATTTGACCAATGTAATAAAAGTATCTCCAACATCTGTCTGTCCTTGTCTGAATGCTTCACCGTAATGTGCATGCGATTATTATTATGTTTAAGAGTGTTGTATCCCCGCTCTCGCCTTAAAACATACATATATACGTTCAGAGCTCACATATAAATCACGCGCAATCAACAGTCACCTATGATCCTTCCAGTATGTATGTTCTAAGATCATATGAGATTAAAGCAACCTAAATAAAATATTAATATAAAGCAAAAAAAAGAAACAGAGAGACCCAAAAATATTATGCACGAAATTTTAGTTAAAAAAAGAAATAAATTTTAGAAATAATAGTTTTTTCAGTCACATAGGAAAAATTTGGACGGAGTAAAATCATTATCATTTGCAATGGCTGTAAAAATTAAAATAAGAATAAGTAAAAAAAAATGAAAACCTGTTTCTTACATAATATTGAAACAATTTGTTAATTACTGTCTTTGAAGTTATAACATGAGAAAATCAATTTCTAAGAAACAAAATATATTTAACAGGAGAAAAATAAAAGGTATATACCACGAGCGCTTGATGTCGTACAGCAAAACTTCTTTCAAAGTCAATACATAAAATTACATTAAATTAATAAATAGAATAGACGTACCAATCTTCACAAATCTACTGGAACACAGGTATTGAATTTATAAAAAATAATTGAGAATATGTAACGACTATCATGAATTATTATTATCATTAGAATCTGGAAATTATGTGGTCGAGTACATCATATCGGTAACGTTGTGGAAACATGAAATTATAGATACATTGAAAATACACATCGAAAGAAAGTAAAATAAGAAATCTAACGAGCTTATTGACATAGACATGTAACGAAGAAAGAACTCAATTTTTATTTGTATACTATACATTTCTGCGTAATTTATATTTATATACTGATGGTGGCTCAATAGAAGGCCGAAACGTCTATTCTATTTATTAATTTAATGTAATTTTATGTATTGACTTTGAAAGAAGTTTCGCTGTACGATATCAAGCGCTCGTGATATATGCCTTTTATTTTTCTCTTGTTTTTTTTAATTTTGATTGACATTTAATATTTAACGTATTGACATTTAATATTTAACAGGGCTGTCGGAAAACAATAATAAAATATTAATAAGCGGGCAATGAGATCATTCACGGCGCGGTGGATTCGATAACGTTTTGTCGGAAACAGTCGGAAAGTTAAGACCTCCATAATAGTTTAATTTGAGCTAAAACTATGACGAAAATTATTCATATTCAATATTTTTTCTTATTGCATTGCTTTCTTTTGGCGTTAATGCCGACAATTCTCACAATAAGGAATCTATAAAAAATATAGACATCCAGCATATGAAACGAGATATCAAAATTCATTGGAAAGTAGATTGTGGTTCGAACGAGGAATATAATAAATGTTCAGCACATAAAAAATTTATATGGACAAAAAGTATATAATCCGTTATAATGATTGCGAATATATGACCCATGTAAATCATCATATCCGACTAAAGCAAATAAAATATTAATATAAAGCATAAAAAAAAGGAAACAGAGAAGACCCAAAAGTGTTATGCACGAAATTCTCTACACGAAATGTGACCAATATATTACCTACTGCATCAAATATGAAGAGCCATATAAAGAAGCATAAGAAAAACAAATTTATAATCTGTTGTGATGATTGCGAATACACGACCCGCTATGTAAACCATCATATCCGACTAAGGCCTAGTTCCACAACTTTCCAATTCTAGAATTGGAAAGAGATAATAAATAAGTTGAACCTCGGTTAATTTGCATTAATATATGTTTAGGTTGCTTTAGGCCCAGTTCCACAACTCTCGGTTAAGAGTTAACCCTGAGTTGTGAAACTGGGCTTAAAGCAACCTAAACATATATTAATGTAAAGCATAAAAAGAAGAGAAGATTTAAAAGTGCTATGTACGGAAATATATAACGGAAATATGTAACGAATACATTGTAAAAAATAAAGTGATAATTTTAACTTATAGACGTTTAGTAGACTTTCTGAGACATGCAAGAATTAATTTAAAATTAACATTTTTGTATTAATTTTAAATAAGTGAAGAGTTATTAATACAGATAATACTTTATAAGCATAATAAATACTGTTTTGTTGCATATTGATTGTACCCTATATTTTAATTATTTTAAGACAACATCCCAATATAATATTGATTCAAGCGTAATCAATAGAGATTCAATGAACGTTGTCTCACTATAATTTAAATTTAGAATATGTATAATTACAATCAAATTATACGACAAACAGTATCAAAAAATGAATAAAGATGTGGGAATCTGGATTCCCACCGTGCTTGAAAGGGTTAATCATTATACTATATTTTAACTTTGTAACTATTTTCACACAGAAATCTTACTCATAAGTGCAAAAACTAAATTCTGGAATAATAGTACAGCGTCGGAATCGTGAAATGTTAAAAAAAAAATATCCGAGTAAAAAAACTGTCGAAGCCAAAGGAAAAATTTCATTATTTCCTGAGTTTTTTTACTCTAAAATTTTAGAATTTTTCCGTCGTTTACATCTCTATGTGAACGACGTCACATACGTCAAAAATCCCATATGGCAAGGCATATAAAAAAACATTCAATTGAAAGTTATATTTTTATATGCGACAAATGTGGTAAAACATATTACCGATCAGATGAATTAATAGAACATAAAAAAATATCAATGTGAATAATAAATTAAAAATTAGATTTAGGCTCTCAAGAATAAATCAAAAGATGTATGAATGCCAATTTAAGCCGATTAGTTATACATGTGCAAATTTCTTTTATTGTAAGGTTTAACATAAATGCAATGAAAGTAAACGTTTCGATCCTAAATTTTGAATCCTCTTCGGTACAAAAAGTTCTTAAAATTATGCTTACACCTGACTAAAATAATTTTAAGTCTACTGCAAGTCTAATGATAGCCTATTAACTCAATGATTATAGTTCGTTGCATTACAGTTATCACATGTAAGTAAAATTAAGAAATTAGAATAAATAAGAAATTAAAAACAGGCTATAGGAATCAACACGCAAGTTATTAGTAAGTTTTTGTTTAACTAATTTTTAACTCCGAATATTAGCTGAAGATAACTCAAACCGAGAGTCGAAACGTTAAACCGTCTTTGAATAACTACACATTACTAATAACTTGTATGAACCAGTTACATAGTAACTGCGTTGGACGATTTGTATCGAAAAGGATTCAAAATATTAATTTACTCTGAGTTAAGAAAATTCTTCGGCTAGAAATTAAATAAAAATACATGACAATTCATATATGCAATGGGCAACATGAGACAATAATGCTCACCTCATATCTCCAACATGTTCACGATTCTTTTAACACATATCATAAATTCGAGTCATAAGCTTATAAAAATTGCACATTTTTGTAGGCATCTAGTCGTTACAACTGATCATGACTGAAGTAAACACCAGAGAGAACAGAATGGTCAAATATATACAATTTACAATAGCTTATCGAGTACATCATTGTAAGTAAGACTTAAAGCCTCCGTGTCGATTTGTAAATTAAGACCATGCCTCTGTCTCTTGATATGAATCATTTCCGAAATTATACGCTTGTTATAATACCTTTCTTCATCCAAGATTTCAACGTTTTTCCAAACAAGATTATAACCATGATGCAACCCGTGTTCACTGACGACAGTACTGCGTTTTTTATGTTCTGATATTCTGGTTTTTAGTTTTCGATACGTTTGGCCAACGTAAGAAGCATCACAGTCATTACATTTTATCTTGTAAACCACATTCCTTCTGGAATCCCTAGGAAGAGGATCCTTGTGAACCTTTATGAACCGATTCAATTTGTTAAGATTAAAAAAACAAACTCTTTGGCAAAGACCATTAAAAACTTCTTTAAATTTATTAGAAATGTCACATAAGGAATTTGATTAGTATGAATTGTGACCTTACCTTACAAGAATTTTTGGAAGCTATCCGGTTAGTTCTCGATTCAACATATTTTACGTTTGACAATCAATTTTACAAACAGACGTTTGGAACGCCGATGGGTTCCCCGTTATCTCCAATCATTGTTGACCTTGTGATAGGGTTGGTAAAGACTAATGTTTTTTTTAAGAATAAAATATACTGTGTTTCTCCTTAAATACGTTTTTAATACTTCAAATTTATGCTTTAAACAGTACTATAAAAAAACATATTTAAAACATATTAAAAACATTAATTTAGCATGCTTTAAACTGTTTAAAACACGTTTAAAACATGTTTTTCACCAACCCTGCTTGTGATGCGGGGCCTCGAGAGTAGGTTGCTGAGCGAGATTCAATTTCCCATAACATTTTTTTATAGATATGTGGACGATATTGTTTTATGTTTACCTAATAACGAAGTTGATGGTATTTCAAAGTTTAATTCTTATCACGACAGATTACAATTCACCATAGAAGTTGGAGGGAGTTCCATAAACTTCTTAGATACAAGAATTATAATGAAAGACAATCACTTAATTTTTGACTGGTTCCAGAAACCCACATTTTCAGGCAGGTTTTTGAATTTCTTGTCTCAGCACTCTATATCTCAGAAGGAGGGCATTATTATTAGTCTAGTTGATAAGTTGTTTTATCTTTCGCATTCAACATTCCATAAAAAGAATTTAGATTTTATTATTAACATTTTATTGGAAAATGATTACCCATTGAAATTTATTTTTGACACCGTTAGGAAGAGGATCAATTTCTTGATTAATAGGACTATTTTTTACCATAATAGGTCATCTGTGACCGCTAAAGCAAAATTGAAATGGTTGCCCTTTCCTTATGTGGCTGACATTTCTAATAAATTTAAAGAAGTTTTTAATGGTCTTTGCCAAAGAGTTTGTTTTTTTAGTCTTAACAAATTGAATCGGTTCATAAAGGTTCATAAGGATCCTCTTCCTAGGGATTCCAGAAGGAATGTGGTTTACAAGATAAAATGTAATGACTGTGATGCTTCTTACGTTGGCCAAACGTATCGAAAACTAAAAACCAGAATATAAGAACATAAAAAACGCAGTACTGTCGTCAGTGAACACGGGTTAAACCATCTTTGAATAACTCCGCATTACTAATAACTTGCGTGTTGACTTCTATAGCCTGTTTTTAATTTCTTATTTATTTTAATAAAAGGAGTCTGATTAAAAAAATTTTTAACTCACGAATTTTTTATGTAGTTGATTATTTTGTTGTTGTTGTTGTTGTTGTTTAAGAAAGATTAGACCAAACATATGTAATATTTCGGTTAAAAATAGTATTTACAGTTCAACTAACCCTACAATAAAAGAAATTTGCACATGTATAACTGGTGCTCGGCTCAAATTGGCATTCACACATCTTTTGGTGAATAATAAAGAAGTTTAAAGCCTATAACGATCGAAGCGCATGTTTGTCAATCAAACCATTAAATGCTACGGGTGTGAACGGAGATTTTACAGATCGGATGAGTTAACAGATCATAAAAAAAAATATAATAAAAATAAATAAATAAAAGCTAATAAATTTTATTGTGCCATATGTGGGCAAATCAATAAATACCCGTGTTAGTAATGAAGACGCAAGATTTTCACAAAACTTTTTTTTATTTTTCAACGTAATCCTCTTTTAGGAGGATACACTTTTCCCAACGTTTCTGCCATTTTTTTAACCCCTCCGAAAAATACGATTTGTCGAACTCTGCAAAATAGGCCTCTGTTTCGGCAATGACCTCCTCATTCGACGTGAATCTTTTTCCACCGAGCCATTTTTCAAGTTTGGAAAAAAGAAGAAATCGCAGGAAGCCAAATCCGGAGAGTACGGTGGATGCGGCAGCAATTCGTACCGCAATTCGACCAATTTGGCTGTGGCGACTGCGGAGGAGTGAGCCGGTGAATTGTCCTAATGGAACAACACTTTTTTTTTCGTCAAATGGGAGCGTTTTTTCTTCAATTCAACATCAAATCAGCCCAATAAGTCAGCATAGTACTGCCTCGTGATAGTTTTGCTTTTCCCCATGTAGTCGATGAAGATTACGTCTTGCGTATTCCAAAAAACAGTGGCCATCATTTTTCCGGCCGATGGGACCGTCTTGGCCTTCTTCGGAGCACGTTCACCGGGTGAAATCCACTGTTTTGACTGTACTTTGGTCTCCGGTGCGTAGTAATGAATCCATGTTTCATCAACGGTTACTACTCGACGCAAAAAACTCCTTCGGATTGCGCTTGAACAGCTCCAAACATTGCTTTGAAATTGATAGCCGCATTCGCTTGTCGTCCACCGTGAACAATCGCGGCACCCATCGGGCCGACAATTTTTTCATTCCTAAATTATCATGCAAAATATTGAATGTCGTTCCATACGACACACCTATGGCCTCTGCTACTTCACGCACTTTCGTTCGGCGATCAGCGAGAATCATGTCGTGGACTTTTTCAACGATTTCCTCAGTAATCACGTCTGCTGGGCGGCCTGGGCGCTCCTCATCAAAAACAGATGAACGACCACTTAAATTCGTTGAACCAATATCTGACGGTTGTAATAGATGGTGAAGGGTTTCCATAGACAGCATCCAACTTCGTTTTTATTTCTTCGCACGTTTTTCCATCCAAAAATAAAAAGCGAATCACGGATCGATATTGTTCTTTTTCCATTGTATCGGAAAACACTACGAATTGCTGTCAAATTAAGACTATTGCATGAATCACTCTGAAATTTTGTATGGCGTCATTTGAAAGATGGTAGTACACGATGGTAATGCCAACTTGCATCAGCAACGTCACCTGTCTTCAAACACGGGTATTTATTGATTTGTCCTCGTATATTACGAAATCACACCTACCGAGACATGCGAAAAAACATTTTCCGGAAAACTACACTTTCAAATGTTACGAGTGTGAACACAGATTTTACAGATCGGATGAGTTAACAGATCATTAAAAAAACATAATAAAAATAAATAAATAAAAACTAAGAAATTTTATTGTGCCGTATTTGTGGGGAATATATTACGAAATCACACCTATCGAGACACATGAAGAAGAAACATTTTCCGGAAAACTACATTGTCAATGAATGTAAACGAAAATTTTACAGTTCGGATGATTTAACAAATCACCGAAAAAAAGTAAACAGAGTATGCCTAGAAATATTATGCACGAAATGTGATCAATATGTTACCTAATGTATCAAATATGAAGAACCATATGAAGAAGCATAAAAAAAACGAAATTATAATCTGTTGTGATAATTGCGAATGATATCAGACTAGTTGCACGCAATAGGGTGGCAACAACTAAATAGTTGATTCGAAGCTATACCTGATTTTTTTTTAACTTGCGGGCAGCTTCCGTGAACCAAATTTTAGACATAAATTTCCAAACAGGAAATATATTTGGCAATTAAATTTAATTAAATAATGACGCCGAATCTGTGAAAGAAAAAAAGTATTTGATATACAAAAATTAAATAATTTAGTCGATAATACAGGCGGCTTTAGGATCCCCTTAAGATTTATCTGACCGCAAAAGCATATCAAAACATAGCAAACAAAACTGAACGTTGGTATGGCATTAAACATATATCCACTGATTTAGGAAAAACATTTCCCTCGTAAAAGATTTATCTCGTTTGTTAAATAATGAAATATTATTTGACGCCGCAAAATATTAAGATTCACGTGACCGACAAAGCATATCAAAATGTAGCAAATAAAACTGAACATTGGTATGACATTAAATCTTGCCCTTTATAATCTTTGTATTTTGTTTTCTAATATTATTGTTGCCTTTAAATATTTAAAGGCACTTATACTGAAGATTATACAAAATGTTTGCTGATATTCTATAACAATACACAACAGCTACCGGCTATTTTCTATTAAAAGTACTCATTCGAAAAATAAGGAGAGATCCGCCAAAATAGATTCTGAAAATCAATTGAGAATTTTTTTAAAATTTATAGCGGAAATCAACACAACATGGTCTCCCTAATTCAGAAAAAAATAAGGCTGAAAAAAAATTCTAGGTGCTAAGTGATATGTAAAAGCAGAGAAGATAAATTAAAGATTATACGCTTAAAAAACCGCGTATTAGCTCTCATTAGTCCATTTCAAAATTATTAATTTTTTATTTAAAATATTGAGAGTCCAAAAATCTTTTTAATTTCTTGTTTGTTTATATATAGTGTCTCTCAGTTATAAATTTGAAATTGCTTTTTTTTTTTTAAATGAACAGCTTTCTAGAACGTCTCTTCAATCCATATTTAAAAAGCATTGTATGTATATGTAGAGAATATAAAAATTAAAGAAACGTTATTATATAAAAAATTAGAGAATCTATCAAAATATTCATAATTCCCAAATAATGCGTGTTGCGTGTGTGTATATATATATATATATATGTATGTAAAAAATTGTTGCATAATCGATGATCAAGAATAAATGGTAGAAAGTAGCTGGATTTTTCAGAAGAAAAAGTCTGTGATAAAAATATAATTCTCGATTAATTACATAGAAGGATATCTGAATAAAATCATAATTTAAAGATTTTTTTTCTCTCAAAAATACATGATATGAAAAATTAAAGTGTCAAACAATGATTTGTTTAACTACTTTCGTTTTGGCCGGGAACAAAAATGGAGCTTTTATGTTTATTGGCTGCACAGCGTTTTCCTTGTGAATTCTTACGAACTTCCGCACCTTTTTTATAATTAAACGATAAATCAAGATATGTCAGTGTCAGTACGGTTGATACTTTTTGTTTTGTAATTAAGTCCTACAAATTTATTTCAACATAAATCAAAGATAGTAGTAATAGTTAATAAACTATCTGTTGAATTATAAACTTGTAGTTTTTTCAGTCACATAGGAAAAATTTGGGCGGAGTAAAATCATTATCATTTACAATGACTGTAAAAATTAAAATAAGAATAAGTAAAAAAATGAAAACCTGTTTCTTATATAATATTGAAACACAATTTGTCAATTACTGTCTTTGAAGTTATGACATAAGAAAGTCAATTTCTAAGTTTTGTATTCTCAAAGTTAATCTTTTTACTTATTTTTTGTGCATATATGAGGATATCATATACATATAATTTTATATATATATATATAAAATATGTAATATATATATATATATAACATTTCATATAAAACCAATTTGAGTAATAAAGAAAAAAATGTAACATCCGTTTTATAGAAACGCAATCATTTTGAGATATTTAATATTTTGCCGGATCAACAGCTGTCACTAGGATTTACATAGGAATAAACCTGCAGAAATTATCTGTATTAAACAAAAAGTCTGCCGACCATCCTGACGTTTGCTTATATAGAACGTGCGACCTTAGTGATAGAGTGATACTCCTATCGGGCGAAGCCGAGGAAATCGGTGAGCCGGTCATTCCAATCGTGGAGCCAATGGGTAGGTCCGTGGCTGGGCTGACGTTGCTTGCACGGGTTGATCTCTTTCTCTGGTGGCATGTACTCCTCGCTGCGTATGCAGAAGTAGCTCTTGATCGGGCTGCGGCACATCGGGCACCGGTCCAGCTTGCCGAAGCACGAGGCGCAAATACAAGTGTGTCGGCATGGTAGCAGGGCACGTGATAGCGGGAAGTACTGACAGACGACGCAGAGCTGTTCGCCCGCGGTGTTCCAAAGCGAGCCACCCTCCTGATCGCCACTTTGGCCGGATGCCACCAAGGCACCGCGACCACCGGCGCCGGCGCTGACGTTGTTATTGCACGGCTCGGCGAGAGCCAGGGCTGGCGAGCCCAGACCAGCCGACGACATCGCATCGCTCTCGTCGTAGTTGCTGGAATTGCCCGTGGCCAGGTACAATTGCTGCGAAAAAATCGCGAGCGCGAGTTGTCATGGTGTCAAGTTTCAGTCAGTGAGCAAGTTTCGAGAGAAACATCGCGGCCACCGTAAACGCGTTTCTATTTCTATCATTTTTGGAATATAAAGTAACTTTATCCAATACGGCCTACCTAAGCGTTACGATTTTTGCTGAGTCCAACATTGATGGTCAGATTCAAAACAGGAAACATTTCTGAATATTAACTGAAAAGATGAGATATTTTCAATATTTACATGAGTTTGAAGATTGAACATTGAATTAGCCATGTAACTATCTACAAACAGCAAGTAGACTGTGGCCTACTTCATACTAGATCATATTAGATACAGTTACCTTAATTAATAATTAATCTAGGATGTATATATATATATATATATAAATCTTTCGCGTCCGACATTTAGAAAATTCAATACCAATGATTAATGATAGATACTGGGGTTCACCTTTCGGAGCTAATCGATTCATCTTACACTCACCTTTAAGCAAGATAGTTGGCCGTTTGCCTGCTTCAAATACTGCGCTAGAATCGAAGTCGGCAACGTACACACGCTGTCCTTAATGTGAACGACGTTCACCAGGGCCACCTTAAACACAAATGTCGCGAGAAATGATGAATGATAATGAAAGTGAGATGAGTTTTACTTTTTTTTCTCCTCTTTCACAAAAAAATATGTAGAGTAACTCCAGTATTTATTCCGAGCGAGGATTTATGTCACGAAGGTCAGAAAAAATAAAAGAAACGCGAATAATTTGCATGCAATCACTCTATTACATCAATCTATTATATGAGCCGTTTATTTTGAAAGTGACCTAAGTCCATTTATCTTTAAATTGAGATATTTAAGAGTTTGCGTTTCAATAAAATTAAAAATATACGTATAGGATACCAACATGTCACACTGCTTAAGTGTATCTAAGAGAGTTAAATTTACAATTCCTATTAAAATAATAGCAATTATTAAGTGAATAATATGTGTTTTCTTACTACAAATGGAGTTAAGCCACTTTCAAAATTAACAACTAGATTTGTTATAAAATTTGAAAGAGCCCAAGTCCATTCGACAATTTAAAATGCTTCAAATTGAAAAAACAATACTCAATTTATTTTATATTATTTCTTTACAACACTTCAAAAACACAATTTATGCAATTCAGGAAATCTTCTAACTATATAAATTACATAACAATTTACTGCTCATCTACATTTTGTGTATGCGGGAGGGATTTGAAGAAGTCATGGTGCTCCGGTAGTATATATCGTAGTAAGTCCATCATGTCCTTGTATTTCGCTGTTGAAATTTGTCTTATATTTTTATAAAGTGGTGTCAATACAATATTTTCGAATTTTCTTGGTCTACCCCGACGTGGTAATAAATCCAGGATTTTAAACTCTGCATTCTCATCCATTGATATCTTATAGAAAATTTTATATGGTTCATTTCTCAAAAAACGCATCCAGCATATTTTTAACCAATTTATTGTTTCTCCGTTAGAATTCTTTACCCTTTTAAAAACTGCGTCCTCCAAAAATCTTGTTGATATGAAATCCTCTTGTTTCATTTCATTTAGAATAAAGTTATTACCTTTCCGGCACTTTTTGATAACATTATAATAATCTTGGGGGACAAACAGTAAATTATTTTTCTTTAATGACATTTCTACGACGCCAAAATCTCTATCATTCGGTAAAAATGAATGTCCTAATACTAAAAATTTGTGGTCTATGATTTCCACATTATAATAGATTGGACTTAGGCCACTTTCAAAGTAATGTTTTTAATTATTGAAATAATTGCGAAAATTTATGTGTCAGAAATTATCGTATACTCTGAATATACTTAACCGCAAAATGTTGTTTATGACAGCTAACTTCAAGTTGTACACGCTAGTACAGTCAACAACAAAAAATTGACAAATGGACTTAGGCCACTTTCAAAATAAACGGCTCATATGTAATACACATAAAGTTTTATATTAAATTAAGTTTTAGATAAATTAAGATAGATAGAGAAATTAAGTTTTCGATAAGTGCGGTACGTATGTATATCGGAGTTATCCTAAAAGTTATCAACAAGATGATAAAGAAATTGCTCACGGTTTCGTCAGGATGAAGATCCCGATTGTCTCTTCGAGTAAGGAAAATCACCAGAGGATAACAGAGCCGCGGCGGGGTGCCGAGCTCGAGTTCCGGAGCTGGTAGAGATAATCTCAACGTTTCCTCACCGTGTGGCTGTCTACTGCAGTTTCGGTCAAGGAGAATAGCGATTGAAAAAAATGTGCGAATAAAAAATCCCGTGATTAATAAAAAAAAAACTGATTAGCGAACGATATCGATCAATCAAACGTTCTTGAAAATGTAAATGAGATCGAGAAAAATATTTTAAAAATAAACCAAGAATGAGTCACCAACCGTGAGTTACTAATTTGTTGTAACTTTTCTCACGTTCCCACACTGAAAAAAATACATGTAATTTTACATGGAAATTACATGACTGTAATTTCTATGACTGTATATGACTGGAAAATTATCTAAATTAAATAAATATGCTTGGAAATTTACTGGAAATTGTAAATTTCCAATCATATAATATTTAGGCAATTTTCCAGTCATGAACATGCATGTAATCATGCATCAAAAAAATGCATGTAATTTCCATGTAAAATTACATGTATTTTTTTCAGTGCAGTTCAACTGGTTTAAAAAACAACACGCAATTATATAATTTTCCCGTTAAACCTTCATTATGCGGAGGACAAGCTAGATCAGACATTCTTCAAAAAACTGCACACGTGATCAGTCTGCTAGAGACAACCCATCGAGCTAGATTATGCGAAATTATACTTCCTGTTTACTGGAGATGACCCATCGAGCTAGATTATGCAAAATTATACTTCCTATTATTCCACGTTTCGAAACTTGCATAAGATCGCGTAAGATCGCGCGATTTCACGGTTGAAGTCATCTCGGAGCGATTCTGAAAGGATACGTTTGTGGCGGCGTGAGGTACTGCGCGTGGCCCTGCAGAAGGGTCCCGTTCAGGGACGCGTCTCGTAACGTGCTCCAGGGTTTCCAGAGCGCCAGGTGTAACTCTCTTATGCAGACGCCCCAGATCGCCTGCAGCGAGTACTCCACTTGGCTAGATACCTCGCACTCCACCTCTGGAACAGACGTTTATCTTCAGCGAGTTGGAATTGAGTTCGACGTGTAACTCGGTTGTAAAAATTATACTTAAGTCTATCAAACGTTCTCGTTATTAAATATCGAATCCTATCCTATAATAATTAGACGCTTGGTTTATTCAACCATATTACGTCTTGTTGGTATAATCAAACTATTTTTCTCAATATGGGACCTACAAAGATCAGTTTTGAGTAGTCTGTAGAATACAGAAAGGTTCAAGATACTTACAAGATACTCTCGGTGGATTGTCCCTACCTTTCGACAGACAGTAATCAAATAAAAAAACTCGGGTCTTTCGATTCATAGAGCACACTGAGAAAAATGTCTGGTTGAAAATGGAATCAGAAAATTCTGATCAATTAGAATTCCGGTTGTATCAACTAGAATTTAGTAGATCTAACCAGAAAATTCCGATTTGTTCCTTTTCAATTAGAATTCCTCAGATATTTTTCTTAGTGCAGATGCACGACTCTCAATGTGCCGCAATCTCCATCAAATTATTGCGAATGTAAGGAGTGGTATTTAGGAGTGGCATATTGTACTTGCGAAACGATACTGATCGAGAGAACTAAGTACATACAAACTCGAGAACTAAGTACCTATTTACGGAATTCGAAATGTATTTGCATCTCGTTGCGAAAGTAAAATCAATTTTTGCTCAAGAATTGAAAGGACAGCGATTTCACTGGTAAAAATTTCTAATATTCACAAGAAATTCGAGATTATTTGACCAGAATTTAATTCTACTGGAAGCAGATATTGTCTGGAAACGCTGTTAAATATCAAAGCAGCAATGATAACTCGATAAATAACATTATGTTATTTTCAACCTTCATGTGTGTCAAAATGTAAATCAATTCATTTCTGCAGTTAGTTTCAAAGTAAACATCGTCCATATTAACAGATTATTTAGTAAATAAACTACATTTGATACATTTTCTTGAGTTAAATTATTTAACTCCATATATTGTTTCAGTTAAACTAATAACATAAATAATAAAAAATTAAAGCAAATGAGAGTATAAACGCGGTTATTGGAACATGATTAAATAATACTGAAGTTTTGTGTAGTATTTAATTGTATGTAAATTACAAAACGCGTTTATACTCTCATTTGCCTATATTGTTTATTATTTTATTTCGAGAGCCATAAGGAAATTATAATATTTCTGTTATTAATAATATAAAGTAGGAACACAGTGGCGACCTACAAAAATAATTAAAAATAACTCAAATTGAATATAATATAACATTATATAAATTTAACAGTGCGGCAAAAAGAAGAAAGAAAAGAAGAGGCGAGAAATCATCCGTCAACGAACTTTCATTCATCCATCGCTCGATCGTAAAACATGAAAACAGAATATTACGAACGAATTACAAGCTCGTGGAGGTTTAAATGTCAAGATCAACGTAACGACCAACGTAACGTTCTCGAGCTGTCGCTGCAATCACGGATACAATTACAGGAGGGACGTGGAGAGCGTTGATCAGCCATTGAGGTCATTTCCTTCATATTAATTACACTTTTGTCGTTATTATTGTCATTCATCCGTTTACTTAATCAGCAATTATCGCTTTTAGGAGGGGAGGCTAAAATAAGAACGCTGCTCAGTTAGGCGCCCATTGGTACGTAATGCGGATTAATAGCTGGATCGTTTACGCTCGCGCAACAATTCAGCTCGGATTGTAACGATACGTGGCGCAATCGGGATATACCGAGGTAAAATGTGCGCACGTTCATGAGACCTTAACGAGAGACCGGTATTACTACAACTACGAAATTTTAGCCCGGCGTTTTCTTTTCCCAGCGACGTCGGTCGAGACGCTCGCCGCTTAATTGCGCAAACGTTGAGATTTTGCAACACTCCGTAATTCACCGACCTGCAAGAGAGCCGTCGGTACTTTTTTCCGCCGAACCGCTGGAGAACGTATCGCCGATCGCATCGCGGATGCGATCTTGTGAGCCCCCCCTCTTTACATCTCCCAATTGCCTAATAATAAACTGCAGTCGACGTTAAACTATGTACACTCCGCGATTTCAGGAATGTCTCTTTTACTGATGTTCATGCATTATGCAGTACTATAGAATAAATATTTATGGAAAGAAGTTTTGCTGAAGTATCTAAAATTAAGTCAGATACAAATCTGAACAGTTTTACTACTGAAAAGTACTGAAAAAGTACTGTTCAGTATCAGGTCTACTATTTTTCAGTAGTTTTTAAAAATTCTTCTTTAAAAAACTTTTCTGTAGTAAAGCTGATAAACTAAACAACTTTAAAGAACAGCTTTCAATACTTTTTAGTATCAGTTTTACTTTTAAATAATAAAACTGAACAGTTTGAAGAACAGTTTTCAGTACTTTTTAGTAGTGAAACTGCCATTGAAGTTTTTAATAACAATTTTAATAATAAATTTATAGAAGTATCCGTAAATCTAACTACAAAAAATATAACTACACTGAAAAAAAGATTGGCTGC